>NC_056744.1:118361592-118599060 GCF_019279795.1 Protopterus annectens | reverse complement strand
CCTATTAATTCTGTTGCTTCCTTTTTCCTCTCTGTTTCCTCAGGGGAGCAACATGCATACTATCTGAAACACGCTCACAGTGGCTTACACGCCACACATGTGCTTACATGGTTCAGAATCTACTTATTCGGTTTAAACATGCGACACCCGCGCAAACACTGTTACACGCCTGCCAACAGCCTCCAACATACTCAGCCTGCCTTACACGCGACACCCGCAAACAGTGTTAAACATCTCTCAACATGCTCCCACATGCTCACACTGCCTTACACGCGTGCACACTGTCCTACTGCTTCATGGCAAGCACATCGGCATGCACGGCCAGCAAGAAACTTTGGTGTAGGTAACAGTGTACACCTTCCATTTCTTGACTTTACATGACTTATCTAGTGGCACACCTCTTTCCATGATCTGTGCCTGTCATCTGTCATGTTACACTGGCCTCCAATGAACTGCATTTCTTTCTACCATTCCCCCCTGTGATGTCACCTATCTCCTACTCTATTCCTCCCTTTTGTATCTCTTACACTACTCAGACTGTGCTCATTTGGTATGTGACTGTGAGATTCAGTATCTGAACCCTAATTTACATGAGATTGCCTACTAATGCTTCGTTACATGTCTTAGACTCAGCTTCCCCCCTTAGCAACCACTACACGGTGGCCATGTTGGTTTTAGTCTGCTGGTCCCTGCATTGTCATTCCATGTATTGCATGAAACCCATATTTGTGGGTTTATAACCTTCTTTTATAGAGCGCAGCCCGTTTGCGTGGGGCTGCGCTGGGTTTTTTTGGATCTGACATCGCTCCGTTGTGGAATTTGCAGAAATGTACTCAGTTGTCAACTGAGTACATTTCTGCAGCTAAAACGTCTCCTACACGGACTGGTTTCTGCTTCGTGGATCGCTAATATACCTCATTTGCATACCTTTTGGATGCAAGTGAGGTATTTAGCATGTCCACGCCCAGTCTGTGTAAGAGACATTTTAGCTGGTCTCTTACACAGAGTTTAGGGCTGTTCCTGGATTGCGAGGCTTGCATGGAGTGTTGCACGTCTCTTACACTCCGTGCAAGCCTTCGTGAATCCTGCCCAGTGTCTTATGGAAATGTTTATGTTTTGCCTGTTGTTTCTATGTTCAAACTGTTTGCCCTGTACTGGTTTTTAAACATCATGCTCTAATAGGTACAGTCTTAATCACAAGTCCAGTTCATGAACAATGTTGCTGACATTGGATCAGTGGATGAGTGAGCCTCCTTTCTGTAGAACCAGAAAAATCAGTCTTTTGTAAGCTGTAAGGGTTTGTGATCAGGGATTAAGACTTTGAACGCATTTTTGAACATTTGGCTCAACCTTTCTATTAGCTCATTCATAGCAGATTGACACAGGAACATAGGAACATACTAGGCAGTCGATAAAAGGGACCATAAGATGTTAGCCATATACACATATAAACAAACAAGCTTAAAAGTTCTTGCCACCCTTTTTCAAGCACTTAATAGAGCTTAACTACCAAATTGAGCAGGGGCAGTACATGATAACCCTGGTGTAAATTTGTGATTACCCATCCAGTCTTCAAGAATAGCCTTAAAGGTTGCTAAAGCAGTACTTTGCTTGGCCTGCAATGGTAACTTATTCCATAGACTAAGACTATGTTGAATTAGGAACCTCTCTCTCTCTCTCCAGTGAGACTTGTTTATTCATTGTTGTAGATTTTAGTCCTCAGTGCAAGTATTTGTAGAACCACTGGTTTTGGAAAGAATTGGGAAGTCAGATAGGTCTGGGTCTTTCATGGTTCAAAATGCAAGATACAGATAACCTCTAAGCACCCTCGTCTTCCTACCCCACTCATTTATTTTCACTCTATTCTCTCATCTTTTTTCTTTTCTTACATCTGATGGAAGACACATGATATCAAGCCATTAAATCCCCCACCTTTCCTCTACCTTAACTGTCTTGGTGCATAACCTAGCTTCTAATCCTGGCTGCACCCCTGTTTCATTCCAGGTATCTTCAGGGTAAACTGTACAGTGGGA
This sequence comes from Protopterus annectens, assembly GCF_019279795.1. NCBI lineage: Eukaryota > Metazoa > Chordata > Ceratodontiformes > Protopteridae > Protopterus > Protopterus annectens. The sequence goes on along the minus strand of NC_056744.1, from coordinate 118,597,027 downwards.
ATTCCCTGTAACACTTGATTCATTGCCACTGTCAAATGGCAGACAGAGCTGCCACTACAAAAGTAAGACTCTGTGTGTGTGTGTGTGTGTGTGTGTGTGTGTGTGTGTGTGTGTGTGTGTGTGTGTGTGTGTGTGTGTGTGTGTGTGTGTGTGTGTGTGTTTGTACTGCTGGTCAAAAATTAGTTGTCATTTCATCTCCATCAACAGGTATATTTTCACTAAGCAAGAATTTAAAGTCAAACCCCCAGATAAGAAGACAAAGATGTCTTCCCCTCATGATAACAGAGGTTGCACAGTACTTAACACTGTTTTAACAGGAACCTTGGGATCCCCACAAGTACATGATCAAGAGGTATGACTCATTCACTCCACTTAGCCTTAGACTCTATATTAGCATTTTGCAGCTTCTCTATTCCATTTCCACTTTAGATCTAACTACACATTAGGTAAATGACCTCTGTGGAACTTGTGTTCTAATTCAGGCCTGGCATCAATATCTTTCAATGTCCCCATTCCCATGGAGGGGAAAATCTATTATTTTGCAGCTGCTAACATTTATGACAACTTCTCTGCTATGGTTTCCTGCTTCTATTTTGTGATGTCATATTCAATTTCTTACAAAAAAGTTAATAGTTCAAATCAATGATCAGTATCTATTCTTTGTAAAACAATGATGGCCCTTCTCAACACACACACACACACACACACTCTCACACACACACTTTATGTGCCGCTAGTACCTTCGGCATACATTTAGAGTCCGCATTTTCATTGGTATATTTCTTTAACAGCACTTCTACCTTTTGCAGTGGTTTGTATGAAAACATTTATGTATAGCCAGTAACAAAATGATATACAATGCTACATTTACTTCATTTCCTACAGTTTTTATGTTGGCTTATGTTGCATGCACTAACCACTACTATGTGGACAAACACACCATATGGGAATGAGTAGACATCTGTTGCCCACACATGTTATCAAGGAGGATGCATTGACTGCTTATTTGTGTACACATGAATGTTTATGTAGCATTAACTATCATTGCTTTAGGCAATCTCTGCTACAGGGACCTTTCAGCATCTGACCGGGGGAACATTCAGAATTTTGCAGGAGTCAGCCTCATGGTGCCCACACCACTTCAGTGATATGATACTGCTATAATACTGCAGCATGTGGAGGAGAAGGTGTTGACTTGTTTATCCAACTTGGGTAATACCGAATTACCAAAAATGACGGAAATGGTAACCACAGCAATTGACATTCAAACATCTTAAGTTCCAATGTCAAAAGTCTGTGTTACTGTTAATGTTTTGCAGGGTGGCAAGCCCCCCTGCACCCACACCCATTGCATATTATATATACCAACTCTGAGATCACACTACAGTGAGGAAAAGGAGAAAATTTCCTGATCTCCACTGTACCGCAATCTCAATTCAAAATGTCAACTTCATATTAGCAAATGTGTACTCACCTTCGCTAATATGAAGTCATATTTTCAGTTCAACATTACATGCATTGTTAGAACACATGTTTGGCCAAACCATTTTCATCAAACTGCATTTGATTGTAAACTGGAGAAGAATATATGGTCTTCATGGACAGCAGTGGTCAGAACTAACACTATTGGGCATTACACAATTTAGCCCATTTCCTGAGGTTCTATGGACCCTACCTGCTCCACATGGCATCTGATACATCGTCCAGAAGGGCTTTTACTTCATTAAATGCCAGGTGTTAAATATAATATGCTTCTATGGTACCCAGGCAGTTCCCAAGATTTTCACATCTACCAGACTTTCATGCTGGGATGCTTCTCACAGAGTCATCTAGTTGATAGCTACATGGATTGCCAGTGATATAGGCCAGGATACACACTTCCCAGTTAAGCAGACAGCAATCCATACTGTGACGTGCATAGAATGCTGATCCATACTGTGACATGTATATAATACGCTGATCCATACAGTGACATGTGCATAGTATGCTGATCCATACTGTGACATGTGCATAGTATGCTGATCCATACTGTGACATGTGCATAGTATGCTGATCCATACTGCAACATGTGCAGAGTATGCTGATCCATACTGCAACATGTGCATAGTACGCTGATTGTACGCTGATCCATACTGTGACATGTGACACTGATCCATATTGCAACATGTGCAGAGTATGCTGATCCATACTGTGACATGTGCAGAGTACGCTAATTCATATTGTGACATGTGCATGGTACACTGATCCATATTGCGACATATACATAGTACTCTGATCCATACTGCGACATGTGCCATAGTATGCTGATCCATACTGTGACGTGCATAGTTCCCCTGATCATATGCTGACCCATACTGCGACATGTGCATAGTACGCTGACCCATACTGTGACATGTGCATAGTACACTGATCCATACTGCAACATGTGCATAGTATGCATATTCATACTGCGACATGTGCATAGTGCGCTGATCTGTACTGCGACATGTGCATAGTATGCTGATCCACACGGCGATATGTGCATAGTACGCTGATCCATACGGCGATGTGCATAGTACACTGATTCATACAGTGACATGTGGATAGTATGCTGATCCATACGGCGACATGTGCATAGTATGCTAATCCATACTACATGTGCATAGTATGCTGATGTATGCAGCCTGCAATACCAATACTGCCATGAATCCACACTAGTAATACATTTGTTACCACAGAGTTGCTGTCCATAAATGCTTTTCACTTGACGTCCAAATGTGTAAGATGTATGCACTGGTCTATCATTTTACTCCTCATGAATACCAGAGTCTTTAGAAACTGAGTTCAGAAAGGAATCCTGTCTGATGCAGCCAAGAAACTAAGATCATTTTATACTTGCTCCTCAGGGACTATGAAGCCCAACTGTTGTTTCATTGTGCATGTCCATTAAACTGGGTACCTGGTCAGGATGGTGCGTTATGCCACTTGCATCACCCACTCTAGTAAACAGTGCCATAATGAACTGCGGAGGTGTCACACTGACCTGCTCTGTCAGTGAGAGGCAAAGATTAGGGAGAGTGTGGTATCTTTTTATAGTAAAACATATGTATCATTGTTTTTTCTTCATTGCCTGTTTGTTTTCTTGCCTTCTTTTGATAGGGTTACAGTGTACTGAATTGCCTTTATCTTTTTTTACAGTGGCCAAAGAGAGAGAGAAAGATTTGAACAGGAAAACTGTCTCAGGAAATCTGACAGACTCTCCATGAGGCTTGCATGTATATTATGCCCATGACTGTACTATGCAATTACTACTGGATTTGTAACATATGTGTAGCAATGTGTCGTTTATTCTCTGATTTTTTTCTCATCTTTCTATGGGTCCATGCTCTTAAACTATTCTCTGTCATGGTGTGCCCTCTCAGATGTACATTTACTTATCATGCTTATGTGCTATGTTACCTGAACACATCCACTGCTTTCTCTCTTTTCATGTTGCTGCCATCCACCAACATTGGTGCAGATTATGGAGTGATGGTGGGTTTTAGGGTCTGTACCATCTGGTGCATCTGTTGCGGAGTTACCAGTATTCACCAGGGCTGCCTCTCAACAGGGGAACAAAGACTAACCTTGCTGAAGGTGACCTTGGTAGACTCACTGGTTGTCTCTGCTGACACCTCTCAGGAGTGGGGCTGAGAATTTTCTTCTGAGGGGGGTTCCTCCAGCATCAAGTGCAGTGTCTGGTTATGTTTCAAGTTTCCTGGCAATTGGATACCATCACTGATACCATGGAGTGCTACCAGTCATGGCAGGTAGAGGTGCAAGACCAGCTGTCACTGACCATCAGGCCACTAAAGGCAGAGCCACCCATGAAGTTAGCCATACAGGTGACAGATGTCTGCATGCACTGTCCTGTATATTGGTCAAACATGCTCCTCCCTTTTAGATTTACGGAGTGAGAGGGGAGTTTTAGGATTAGGGCTTGATTGGGAAATTTAGGTTTGGGGGCTGGAGTTTCAGCTTTAGGCAGCAATCTGGGAGTTTAGAGTTAGGGGGCAGGCATGGAGTTTTAAGGTAAGGGAACGAGGACTTCAGTTAGGGAATGGGTGGGAGTTTTAGGGTTACAGTTACAGCTCTGGTATGGCTATGCAGTTTTATACGGTCAGGTGTTAGGAGGGCTGAGTAGTTATGGGAGATCGGGCTAGTGGGGGTTGGAGCACTTGTTTGATTGAGAAAGTGGCAGCAAATAAACAAAATTATATAAAATATTTCTCTGAGATTCCTGAGTATACTGAGCTTTCTGAAACAGGCTGTGTATTGTCAACTTTACAGAAATCTTGTGCATATGTGTGAGGAGTACACAAACAGAACTTTTAGTAATTTTTTTCTTCACTTTGAACTTTGCCTGTTTCCTTTGTTTAGCAAGAAATTATAAGGGTTAAGAAAAACATCTTTATCAAATTGCACAATGTAATTTGGGGGAAGAAATGCCATAGAAGCTGTAATGCTGTTTAATTAGCCCTCTGGCTGGGATTTATCAGCTGGAAAATAGGTGTCTGCATCTTGTGGTAACAATGTCACAAGTGTAGCTGCAGCAAAGAAAGCATATTTGTGAAGGATTAGTATCATAGACTGCAGAGACCTTAGGAAATCTGACACAAAGAGAGATAATGGCTACTGCAGAGGTTCAAACCTGATGCCTCCTTATTTAACAAGTTGTCATGCTACTCTGATATGTGGTTCAAGCAGTGGTACAAGCTAAGTAAAGCAATGCATAGTATAAACATGATATTAGTTTAAAGTACAATTTCCGATATTAATGTTTTTTAAGCCACAGCATTAATATGAGCCTCACTAAAGCTGTAAAAAGTTTTATTACAGCTCCAAAAGAAATGTTCATAGGTTCATAGGTGTGTGCTAGGCTAATGGCCCTGGTACCTTTACAAGCCTAGCCTAGCCCATATGATTACCCTGGTATCATGCCACCCAACTTTAGTTCCCAGTGCCTCAGTTGAGTAGAGCCACTGGAGTGATCTCCGGGTTGAATTTTCTATTTCCCATCCACTCATCAAGATTTCTCTTGGAGAGGGCCAGTGAGGTGCTCTGTTTGGCATGTATTTGAAGTCTATTCCACAGCATGGGCAGTCTCTGGGTTATGAACCTGTCCCTCCAGCACATTCTTTTGATTGTGGTAATGAGGTCAAGGTAGAGGTCTCTGGAGCATGTGGTGCAGAGGGATTGGGATTTCTTTAGATGTAGCATTTCTAACAGAACTGGGTCAGACATGGCTTTGTAAGTCAAGCAGAGATCGCCTCTAAGTAGGCAATATGAGACAGAGAATAGTTGGAGTTTTTTGAGTCTGTCTATATAGGACAAGTGCTTAAGGCCTAGGCTCCTCTTTGTGAGGTACTTTTGCAACCTCTCCAGTTGTTGCAGGTGTCTAGTAAGGTACATGCCAAATGGGGCATTGTACTTGATTGGCCAAATGAGGGAAGAGTAGAGGGAGACAATGACCTCTTTCTTCCTGGATGCAAAACCCTTAGTAATGAGATGTGCCACATAAAAGGACTTTCTGACCACAGTGGCAATGTGGTGGTCAAAAGAGAGGCTGCTGTCAACCTGTGTTCCCAGATCTCTTATAACACCTTCTGTGTTCAGTGGACTACCATCAATGTGGCAATTCATGGAAACTGGGTTTTTCCCAAAGGGGATGACGACACTTTTTTTGGCATTGAGCTTAAGGCCATGGTTCTGACACCAGTCATTGGTCTCAGGGAGGCCTTTCTGTAGGATGTCAGCATCACTAGGAGAATTAATAATGGCTCCCAACTTGCAATTGTCTGTGAACTTTGTCAGCCAGAGTCCCTTAATGTTGGCCTGGACTTCTGAGATGTAGATACCAAACAGGAGAGGACCCAGGACCGATCCCTATGGGACTCCTCTTGTGACTGATTGGCAGTCTGACTTGGAGTCAGCTACTTTCACACTGTGGGTTCTATCTGTGAGCCAGTTTGCAACCCACCTAGTAATATAGGGGTTGATGCTTAGCTTAGTGAGTTTTTCTATAATTCCTGAGTGGGGAATGGTATCAAAGGCCTTGGCCAGATCAAGGTAGACTGTATGAACCACCTTGCCTTCATCCACAGCTCTGATGACTGACTCAAAGAAGTCGACCAAGTTGAGCAGGCATGATCTACACTTCACAAAACCAAACTGTGTGGGATCCAGAGTTTGGAGATTCCCTATATCCTTGTTTATTAGGTCCATGATGATGTGTTCCATAGCTTTGCATATCCGACTTGTCAGGCTAATGGGGCAATAGTTCCCAGGATCTGCAGTTGCCCCTCCTTTGTGGAGAGGGATGACTATAGCAATGCGCCATTCGGCAGGGACAAAGCTTGAGGTGAGACTGTGATTGAACAGGGTACACAGGTGTGGAGCCAGTTCACTCTGTAGTTCATGTAGAACACAGCCAGGGAAATTGTCAGGTCCCATAGAAGCTGTATTCTTGGCCGTGGACAGTGCTGTTTTAACCTGTGCAGCAGTAATACTGGGTGCTTGGCAATCTACGGGTATTGTGACTGGTCCCTTGGGGGGGGTAAAGTTGGCACTGAATCTGTCGGCCAGTATATTAGCAATATCTGTTGGCTCGGTATAGGAGGTACCATTGTGCAGTAGCTCAGAGCAAATCTGGGTATTGCCGTGGCGATTCTTTACATAACTATAGAAGGCCTTGTGGTTGTCTTTACTCATTCAGTGTGTGCACCCACCTTTGCTACAATGCCTGCACAGTCTTCTCAATTTTTAATTTTAACATTCAGGCAAAATAAGATAATGATAAAAAGTATATACATATACCCAGTCTGCAATCAAATATATATGACTGACAAATGCTTGTTTAATTTAGTTTTTGAACTGCAAAACAGTTATAGTAAGGCTATGGGGTGTCCTGCTCTTTCTTAAGACTACAATATGTTCCTGCACCATCCAGGTGGCAGGTACATATTGTCATAGACTCCACCAGGAAGTCCAGCCACATTAATGATTAATATCTGGATATTTATTTATTTATTTAACATTTGTTTACTGGGAAAGTCCGACTTGGAATTAAACTAATTTTCAGCAGAGGCCTAGGGAGACATGCACCAGATGCATGTCTTTGTAACATGGGAGGAAACTGAACAATGTTGAAACAAATGCAATAGGGAATGCTAATGTCCAAATGCATAGCGATTTACCCGATGTTATCTTTGAGAGGGGGGTTATGGAGTGTAAGACTTTTGTTGGTTGTATTAACAGAATTGATTGCGGTACCTATGGCATTGAGAATGACAAATTAAACAGTAAGAATGGGAGCGATGGAAGTCCCATGCCAATGGACCCTGACCTAGAGGGTTGGGAGGTTGGACACAATGTTGGTGAAGAAAAACACAAGGGTGGTGGTCAGGAATTTGACAACACACTTATGGAATTATCTGTTTATTCTGACACTAGCCAGGGGGTTTTATCTGACATTACCATTGGAAACAATTTAAATGTTATAGAACAGGTTTTTAATGAGCCTGGGTTGGCAATTGGCGATGAAACAAGTGGTTATTATATGGGATTAACTAAAAGCACCGACAATCAGGGTGACGAAATGTTAAACATATTGGTGGACTGTTTGGATAAACTGAAGTTTAATATGGTGGGCCCCGAGATAGTGATTAATACCAAAGGGGATTTTAAAATTTACAACTATTCAAAAATGGAAATTAAAGCGGAGCACGCGGATTTTTTAGCAAAAGGATTTACATTTGTCCCCTGTAAAAAAGGAAATCTGGTGGAGTCCCTTATTGATTTAAAGAAATACACAAAAAAATTAAACTTAAAAATTTGGTTCGGGCATGACACAAATATGAGGGGACAATTAAAAGGAAAATGTAAAAAGCCTAGTACTTTTAATCTGCCTTTAAATAAAATGGTGGAATTGTTTGAGTTGTGAAAAAGAAATAAGGAAAAGGTATAGGTACAACACACAGGTTGATTATTCGAATTTAACAGAGGAAGAAAAGCAACTCATGCTCCATTTAGTCAAAGACCCCACCATTAGATTTATGAAGCCTGACAAGGGCAGTGGGGTGGTGGTCATGGAGAGAGGTGATTATTTGGATAGCATGAGTAATATATTAATGGAGGATTCATATAATGAAAGTTCTTATAACAAAATTATGGTGGCATACAGAAAGATCGATTTGGCATGGTCTTCCAGGACCAGATCGATGTGGATGAGTACCATTACCTCAAAAATGAGTATCCCAGGGTGCCAAATATATTTGGCATACCCAAGATACACAAAGGCTTGGTTAATGTGAAATTTCGGCCCATAGTGGACGGTAAAAGAAGTAAAACTCATTTTATTTCCAAGTACTTGGATGGCTTGATGCAAAAAGCTTTTTCTTTCTTTGATTATATTAGTAAGGACTCCTGGCATTTCATTAATAAGTTAAATGGTTTTGATCTAACAAATGATGTTTTTCTGGTTACTGTTTTCAGTTATTCCCCAAGATATAGGGACTGTTTGGTTGGAACAACAGCTTTATAAAACCAAAATGTTTGATCAAGATGAGATCAATAAAATAATTGTTTTAATAGATTTAGTGTTGAAAAACAATTACCTATGGTTTGAAGGGATATATTATAAGCAAGTTAAAGGAGTAGCAATGGGGGCCGCTTGTGCCCCCATTTTTGCCAATTTGATAATGTCATACTGGGAACAGGAGTACTTATTCAATAGCCAGTACAAGGACCAAATCATACACTACACCAGATTCCTGGACAATTTATTCTGTAAAGGAGGATTTTAACTTGTCTTTAGTGCTAACATATAATGGGATGGCTAACTCCATCAGTGAGGTGTTAAATGACCATTGGGATATCCTGAAGTGTGATGCAGGTATAGGTTCTAAAGTTGGAAAACACCTCAAGTACATTTTTAGGAAAGATAAATGTATTAAGAACATTCTTGAAGGGGTGAGACCTACATACAAGACAAATCAAAGAGCAGGTAATTTTAAATGTAATGCTTGTTCTTTTTGTCCACACATAGTTGAAACTGGGGATTATGTGAAAATTAATGGATATAGGTTACATATTGGGGGCCACTACAATTGTAATAGTAAAAGGGTGATTTATATGGCTAAATGTCAGAAATGTCCCATTTTCTATATAGCTAAACTAGTAGGAAATTGAAAATTAGAATGGGAGAACATTTAGGTGACATTAAGCATGGTAGGGTAACCAGTGCACTATATAGGCACATAAGCAAACATACCACACATTGTTTTAAATTTTTGGTCTTGCAACACCTCAATGAGGATGAAAAAGGGGGTATTTTGGATGTGCACTTGGATGTAATGGAATTAAAATGGCAATTGTTTATGGATGCCTCTAGATTTCTAGGCATTAATGAAACCATTAGTATTGCTGGCATTCTTAAACTTGACCAAATTTCAGGTTAGTTTATTTGAGAACTTAGGTTTTTAAAAAAACTTTTTAAAAATTTGTTTTTGGTTTGTTAATTTATGTAAATACATTTTTAACATAAAACAATGTAACATTTTGTTTCAAATCTTGTTTTTAAGAATTTTTAAAACAATGTGGTGAACCATGTTAACATTGGAAGTTTGATATTGCTTTAAGGATTTTAATTGTTGCTTAAATGAATAAATTATGGGTGTATTTAACTTAGTTGGGTAAGGTTGTGATTTTTGTTCTGAAGAAGTCTCTGCAGTAGAGAGGAAAGCGCTTAACTGTTTGTGAATAAAGTTGGTGTCCTTTGGAGTGCTCACGTTCTTCTGGTTATTCTGAGGAAACTGAAGTACCCAGAGAAAGCCCACATGAATGCAGAGAGGACATGCAGACTCTGCACTGAAGGCACTGCAGCCGAGAATCGAATCAGAGAATCTCTTGCTGTGAGGTGCTACTGCTGCACCACTGCGCCATCCAAATATGATATGATCATCCAGATATGCCTTTGATGCCACTGAAAAATGTTCAGAAAGGACATTTGTTCCAGAATAGTACCAGACACGTCACCTGGAAACTATTTGTCCTAAAAAGCAATGATCTCCCTGCACCCTGCAGTCTAGACCAAGGACTGATACAAAGATGTACTCCAGTTAACCAGACAATTGGCAGGTAGAAAAAAATACTAATTCTGCTACTGTAGCAAATTGTCCCAAGCCCAGCACTGGTGTTGACTGTAATGGGGATGGGAAGTGATTCCACACGGTGTCCTCTGTGATGATGAAAATTGTCAAAACATGTACCAATATCACTGATGCTGGAGAACAGGATAGGCCAGGAGAAATCTCATTATATTATTTCAGCTTGTGATTTACTTAATAGATAACCAGGCAGATGGATTACTTCAAGGACCCAAGCCAAAAGGTGAACAGGTAATTATAACTGTATACGTAGGATGACTGAACATTGACTACAAAGACAGCCAATCAAAGCAATAATATTACATATATTAATAGAAGAGCAATGTACCTATTATTAAGATAAAAGAGCTGGCAATAAATCAGACCACTAAATAATAATAATAATAATAATAATAACTCTGGTACAACATGACTCTTAAAGGCATGGCTTTCAAAGGTAACAGATATAATACTAAACTCTCCCCTGGCCTCTGGTAAAAATGGGCTCTGTCCCAGATGGACTTTCCTGGTAAACAAATGTTAAATAAATAAAAATATATAAATAAACATTCCACAAAGGGAAAACTATCCATAGCACTTGCATTGCCAGTAGCAGTGTTTGGGATAAGAAGATAAATTTATATGCATCACTTCTCCTAAAGCATTTATAGGTGTGTTTAACATGCGTATAAGTAAATAATAATTTGGACTGATTTTTAATGAGTGGCTTGTAGTCAGATGTGGATGGAGTGTGAAGCTGCCCCTTTGTTTAGAGGAATGCTTTCATAACCAATGTGTGAACTTTCATTGGGTGGCATTATTTCTTTTTGTGCTTAGGGTAGTAGAAGCACTGAGTCTGTCCATGGTGTAATTCTCTCGAGATTCTGTCCACAGTGTAATTCAGATATTTGCATCAGTTTCATGATGACCCATGAATGATTTCTCCATAAATAAGGATTTCTGAAGGGCTTTACTGCAAATTAACTTTTACATAATGCATGTATCTCCTTGTTAATCAGTACTATGAATACCTAAAGGAATAGTTATATTTTAAAATGCGCTATTACACTCCTGTAACTTCTGATCACAGGACAGGATTAAAGGTACATAAATACATCCCTTGTATTGTGATGTTAGTACCACTGCTCTCTGCACTGGCCATATGGAATGCATCCCATGTATTGTGATGGCAGTACTGCTGCTCTCTGCACTGGTCATGTGGAATGCATCCCATGTATTGTGATGGTGGTACCGCTCCTCTCTGCGCTCGGCCTGTGGAATGAATCCCACGTATTGTGATGATGCTACTGCTCCTCTCTGTGCTCACCCTGTGGAATGAATCCCATGTATTGTGATGGTAGCACGGCTGCTCTCTATGCTGGCCATGTGGAATGCATCCCATGCATTGTGATGGTCCTACTGCTGCTCTCTGCAATGGCCATATGGAATGCATCCAAAGCATTGTGATGGTACTACCACTGCTCTCTGCACTGGCCATATGGAATACATCCCATGCATTCTGAAGGTAGTACCGCTACTCTCTGCACTGGCCATATGGAATACATCCCATGCATTGTGATGGTAGTACTGCTACTCTCTGCACTGGCCATATGGAATACATCCCATACATTGTGATGGTAGTACTGCTACTCTCTGCACTGGCCATATGGAATACATCCCATGCATTGTGATGGTAGTACTGCTGCTCTCTGCACTGGCCATATGGAATGCATCCCATGCATTCTGATAGTGGTACCACTGCTCTCTGCACTGGCGATATGGAATGCATCCCATGCAGTGTGATGATAGTACCACTGCTCTCTGCACTGGTCATAAGGAATTCATCCCATGCATTGTGATGGTAGTACCACTGCTCTCTGCACTGGTCAGATGGAATGCAGATCATGTGGAATGCATCCCATGTATTGTGATGGTAATACCACAGCTCTCTGCACTGGCCATATGGAATGTATCCCATGTATTGTGATGGTAGTACCACTTCTCTCTGTGCTGGCCATGTGGAATGGATCCCATGTATTGTGATGGTAGTACCACTGCTCTCTGCGCTGGCCATGTGGAATGCATCCCATGTATTGTGATGGTAGTACCGCTGCTCTCTGCACTGGCCATGTGGAATGCATCCCATGTATTGTGATGGTAGTACCGCTGCTCCCTGCGCTGGCCATGTGAAATGCAACCCATGTATTGTGATGGTAGTACAGCTGCTCCCTGTGCTGGCCATGTGGAATGCATCCCATGTATTGTGATGGTAGTACCACTGCTGTCTGCACTGGCCATGTGGAATGCATCCCATGTATTGTGATGATAGTACCGCTGCTCCCTGTGCTGGTCATATAGAATGCATCCCATGTATTGTGATGGTTGTACCACTGCTCTCTGCACTGGTCATATAGAATGCATCCCATGTATTGCGATGGTAGTACCTCTGCTCTCTGCACAGGTCATATGGAATGCATCACATATACTGTGATGGTAGTACCGCTGCTCTCTGCACTGGCCATATGGAATGCATCCCATGTATTGTGATGGTAGTACCGCTGCTCTCTGCACTGGCCATATGGAATGCATCCCATGTATTGCAATGGTAGTACCACTGCTCTCTGCAATGGCCATATAGAATGCATCCCATGTATTGCGATGGTAGTACCACTGCTTTCTGCAATGGCCATGTGGAATGCAACCCATGTATTGCGATGGTAGTACCGCTGCTCTCTGCAATGGCCATGTGGAATGCAGCCCAATTATTGAGATGATAGTACCACTGCTCTCTGCACTGGCCATAATGAATGCATCCCATGTATTGCGATGATAGTACCGCTGCTCTCTGCACTGGTCATATGGAATGACCAGTGCAGAGAGCAAAATCGCCACTGATTCTAAAGACAACCACAAAGCATTCTATAGCCAGGTCAAGAATCTCAATGGCAACACTCAGATCTGCTCTGAGTTACAGCACAATGGCACTAAATATACAAACCTAACTGATATTGCCAACATCCTGGCAGATAGGTTCAGTGCTAACTTTACCCACCTCTCACCCCCTAAAGAGCCTATCTTTATACCGGAAGAATGCAAAGTTCCTGTAATCATGGCTGCACAGGTAAAAACCACACTCTCCAAAGCCAAGAACACAGCATCCATGGGACCAGACAACATCCCAGGCTGCGTTCTACACGAACTACAGAATGAACTGGCACCCCACCTAAGTACCATGTTCAGTCATAGCCTCACCTCAGGCTTTGTGCCTGCTGAATGGCACACAGCAATGGTTATCCCACTCCACAAGGGGGGAGCCACCACCCCCTGGGAACTACCGCCCCATTAGCTTGACAAGCCTGGTATGCAAGGCCATGGAATGCATCATCATGGAATTTATAAACAAATACATTGATAATCACCAAACTCTGGACCCCACCCAGTTTGGGTTTGTAAAAGGCAGATCATGTCTCCTAAACCTGATAGACATCTTTGAAGCAGTCACCAAAGCCGTAGACAAGGGTAAGGTGGTTCACACAGCCTATCTAGATTTTGCCATGGCTTTCGACACCATCCCTCACTCTGGAATTATAGATAAACTCACTAAACTAGGTATAAATCCCTATGTCACAAAATGGGTTGCCAACTGGCTCACTCAAAGAACCCACACTGTGAAAGTAGCAGACTCCAAATCCGACTTCAGACCAGTGACAAGTGGAGTACCACAGGGTTCAGTCCTGGGTCCTCTCCTGTTTGGTATCTACTTCTCTGAAGTACAGGCTAACACAGAAGGTCTTTGGCTAATGAAGTTCGCAGATGACTGCAAACAAGGAGCCATAATCGAAACTCCTAATGATGTGGACATCCTACAAAAGGGCCTCACTGAGACAGATGCCTGGTGTCGAAGCCATGGCCTCAAGCTCAATGCCAAAAAGTGCATTGTCATCCTCTTTGGTAAAAACTCTGTACTCATGAACTACCACATAGGCGGTAGTATACTTAACACCAAAAGTGTGATAAGAGACCTTGGGACACAGGTGGACAGTAGTCTCTCCTTTGATAATCACATTGCCACAGTAGTCAGGAAATCCTTCTACGTGGCACACCTCATCACAAAAGGTTTCTCATCCAGAAAAAAAGAGGTAATTGTTCCCCTCTACTCATCACTCATTAGACCCATTATAGAGTACAATGCCCCTTTTGGTACGTACCTCACAGGACATCTACAACAACTGGAAAGGCCACAGAAATACCTCACAAAGAGGATTACCGGCCTCAAACAGATGCCCTACATAGACTGTCTCAAAAAACTCCAGCTTTACTCCGTTGCATATTGCCTACTCAGAGGTGTTCTCTGCCTAACATACAAAGCTATGTCAAACCCAGAGCTGTTCAACATGCACCACTTAAAGAAAGCCCAATCCCTCCAAGCTACATGCTCTAGGGACCTAAACCTTGTCACCACAATAAACAGAACATGCAGAGGGATAGATTCCTGTCCCAGAGACTTCCCATACTCTGGAATAAACTACCTATCTATATCAAGCAAAGCTGCTCATTAGCACTCTTCAAGAAAAATCTTGATGATTGGATAGGAAATAGGAAATTCACCCCGGGGATCACCTCTGTGGCTCTGCTCAACAGTGGCACAGGAAAATAATTTTCTTGGGTGGCAAAAGCCAGGGTACCTTTTTGGCTGGGCTTGTATAGGCCCCAGGGCCAATAGCCTAGTACCTACCTATGAATCTATGCATCCCATGTATTGTGATGGTAGTACCACTGCTTTCTGCACTGGTCATATGGAATGCATCCCATGTATTGTGATGGTAGTACCGCTGCTCTCTGCATTGGCCATATGGAATACATCCCATGTATTGTGATGGTAGTACCGCTGCTCTCTGCACTTGTCATATGGAATGCATCCCATGTATTGTGATGGTAGTACCGCTGCTCTCTGCACTGGTCATATGGAATGCATCCCATGTATTGTGATGGTAGTACCACTGCTCTCTGCACTGGCCATGTGGAATGGATCCCACGTATTGTGATGGTAGGACCACTGCTCTCTGCACTGGCCATGTGGAATACATCCCATGTATTGTGATGGTAGTACCATTGCTCTCTGCGCTGCTCATGTGGAATGCATCGCATATATTGTGATGGCAGTACAGCTGCTCTCTGCGCTGGCCATGTGGAATGCATCCCATGTAGTGTGATGGTAGTACCGCTGCTCCCTGTGCTGGCCATGTGGAATGCATCCCATGTATTGTGATGGTAGTACCACTGCTGTCTGCACTGGCCATGTGGAATGCATCCCATGTACTGTGATGATAGTACCGCTGCTCCCTGCGCTGGTCATATAGAATGCATCCCATGTATTGTGATGGTCATACCGCTGCTCTCTGCACTGGTAATATAGAATGCATCCCATGCATTGCGATCGTAGTACCTCTGCTCTCTGCACTGGCCATATGGAATGCATCCCATGTACTGCGATGGTAGTACCACTGCTCTCTGCAATGGCCATATAGAATGCATCCCATGTATTGCGATGGTAGTACCCCTGCTTTCTGTAATGGCCATGTGGAATGCAGCCCATGTATTGTGATGATAGTACCGCTGCTCTCTGCACTGGCATAATGAATGCATCCCATGTATTGTAATGATAGTACCGCTGCCCTCTGCACTGGTCATATGGAATGACCAGTGCAGAGAGCAAAATCACCACTGATTCTAAAGACAACCACAAAGCATTCTATAGCTATGTCAAGAATCTCAATGGCAACACTCAGATCTGCTCTGAGTTACAGCACAATGGCACTAAATATACAAACCTAACTGATATTGCCAACATCCCGGCAGATAGGTTCAGTGCTAACTTTACCCCCCTCTCACCCCCTAAAGAGCCCATCTTTATACCGGAAGAATGCAAAGTTCCTGTAATCACGGCTGCACAGGTAAAAAACACACTCTCCAAAGCCAAGAACACAGCATTCATGGGACCAGACAACATCCCAGGCTGCGTTCTACACGAACTACAGAATGAACTGGCACCCCACCTAAGTACCATGTTCAATCATAGCCTCACCTCAGGCTTTGTGCCTGCTGAATGGCACACAGTGATGGTTATCCCACTCCACAAGGGGGGAGCCACCACCCCCTGGGAACTACCGCCCCATTAGCCTGACGAGCCTGGTATGCAAGGCCTTGGAATGCATCATCATGGAACTTATAAACAAAGACATTGGTAATCACCAAACTCTAGACCCCACCCAGTTCGGGTTTGTAAAAGGCAGATCATGTCTCCTAAACCTGATAGACCTCTTTGAAGCAGTCACCAAAGCCGTACACAAGGGTAAGGTGGTTCACACAGCCTATCTAGATTTTGCCAAGGATTTCGACACCATCCCCCACTCTGGAATTATAGATAAACTCACTAAACTAGGTATAAATCCCTATGTCACAAAATGGGTTGCCAACTGGCTCACTGATAGAACCCACACTGTGAAAGTAGCAGACTCCAAATCCGACTTCAGACCAGTGACAAGTGGAGTACCACAGGGTTCAGTCCTGGGTCCTCTCCTGTTTGGTATCTACTTCTCTGAAGTACAGGCTAACACAGAAGGCCTTTGGCTAATGAAGTTCACAGATGACTGCAAACTAGGAGCCATAATCAAAACTCCTAACAATGTGGACATCCTACAAAAGGGCCTCACTGAGACAGATGCCTGGTGTCAAAGCCATGGCCTCAAGCTCAATGCCAAAAAGTGCATTGTCATCCCCTTTGGTAAAAACTCTGTACTCATGAACTAACACATAGGCAGTAGTATACGTAACACCAAAAGTGTGATAAGAGACCTTGGGACACAGGTGGACAGTAGTCTCTCCTTTGATAATCACGGTGCCACAGTAGTCAGGAAATCCTTCTACGTGGCACACCTCATCACAAAAGGTTTCTCATCCAGAAAAAAAGAGGTAATTGTTCCCCTCTACTCATCACTCATTAGACCCATTATAGAGTACAACGCCCCTTTTGGTATGTACCTCACAAGACATCTACAACAACTGGAAAGGCCACAGAAATACCTCACAAAGAGGATTACTGGCCTCAAACAGATGCCCTACACAGACTGTCTCAAAAAACTCCAGCTTTACTCCGTCGCATATCGCCTACTCAGAGGTGATCTCTGCCTAACATACAAAGCTATGTCAAACCCAGAGCTGTTGGACATGCTCCACTTAAAGAAATCCCAATCCCTCCAAGCTACATGCTCTAGGGACCTAAACCTTGTCACCACAATAAGCAGAGCATGCCAGAGGGATAGATTCCTGTCCCAGAGACTTCCCATACTCTGGAATAAACTATCTATCTATATCAAACAAAGCTCCTCATTAGCACTCTTCAAGAAAAATCTTGATGATTGGATGGGAAATAGGAAATTCACCCTGGGGATCACCTCTGTAGCTCTGCTCAACAGTGGCACAGGAAAATAATTTTCTTGGGTGGCAAAAGCCAGGGTACCTTTTTGGCTGGGCTTGTATAGGCCCCAGGGCCAATAGCCTAGTACCTACCTATGCGTCCCATGTCCTGTGACTGTAGTACCGCTGCTTTCTGCACTGGTCATATGGAATGCATCCCATGTATTGTGATGGTAGTACCTCTGCTCTCTGCATTGGCCATATGGAATGCATCTCATGTATTGTGATGGTAGTACCGCTGCTCTCTGCACTTGTCATATGGAATGCATCCCATGTATTGTGATGGTAGTACCTCTGCTCTCTGCACTGGCCGTATGGAATGCATCCCATGTATTGTGATGGTAGTACCACTGCTCTCTGCACTGGTCATATGGAATGCATCCCATGTATTGTGATGGTAGTACCTCTGCTCTCTGCACTGGCCGTATGGAATGCATCCCATGTATTGTGATGGTAGTACCACTGCTCTCTGCACTGGCCATATGGAATGCATCCCATGTATTGTGATGGCAGTACTGCTGCTTTCTGTACTGGCCATATGGAATGCATCCCATGTATTGTGATGGCAGTACTGCTGCTTTCTGTACTGGCCATATGGAATGCATCCCATGTATTGTGATGGTAGTACCGCTGCTCTCTGCACTGGCCATATGGAATGCATCCCATGTATTGTGATGGTAGTACCACTGCTCTCTGCACTGGTCATATGGAATGCATCCCATGTATTGTGATGGTAGTAACGCTGCTCTCTGCACTGGTCATATGGAATGCATCCCCTGTATTGAGATGGTAGTACCTCTGCTCTCTGCACTGGTCATATGGCAGCTGTATTAGTTCTGAGTTCCTATCAAGGTATTTTCAAACAGAGATCTGAAACGATATTCACTTAAGAATGCAAACACTAGGTGAAGGCCCTGCTTGGAATTATTTGGCAGAAAGCACAGAAAAGGGAGTGCTTACCTGGCACAATGTAATTGTTCGGTGAAGGAGGGAGCCCAAATCCATTGATTATATATGGTGAGCTGAAATCATCCATTTCATCATTAAACAGTATTCCAGTGCTCCGAGAAAGAACCAGTGACCCAAAGATGAAAGGAAATAAAAAACAGCAGTTAATTCTACCAGCATGCATTGGATTACAAATACAGACTTTAATACTTATCACAGCTATTGTACTGAACCTACAAATACAGACTTTAATACTTATCACAGCTATTGTACTGAATCTACCAGCAGCTTTCCTTTAAAACAAAGAAATACCTTAATAATATTGCTATGTTAGAATTTGTAAGGTGCAGTTCCTTTATTTGAAAACTGTAAGTAATTAAGCATCATGGAATGCATTTTATGTACTTTCCTTGCCATACCAACTTCATTGTAATCTCTAAACACTGTGTATACTTTACTTTAACATTCTGTGGTGGTGTGCTGTCCTGGTCTCTGCCATCCAAGTTGGTATGATGGTACTCCTTTCTTGACAGGCACACTTTGTGAAGCTTAGATGCATACATGAACACACAGAGGTATGAGGATGTCACAGAACATAAAGAAGTGGGGAGGTAGCACCAGCCACCTACTTTCTGACTGTCCATCAACACAGCAGTCTACTTATCAGTTAGAGAGGTGGCTTCTGCATGAAAAAATGTCAGTTTTTCCATCACAGAGGACATGTGCATTCTCTGTGATGTCAAGTCAGTGAGGTCACCCTTACTGTAAGCAATAACAGAGTCATAGCATCATGAACTAATCTGATGTCATAGCATCATGGACTAATCTAATGACTTCATACTTAGTTTGATATTTACATTTATAGGAAAGAAAGCAGGTGGTCCCAGATAAAAAGGACTAGGGAAATGAAAGGAAATAAATGGTATTCAGAAGGGCTGAGTAACCAGACTGCAGTTTTTTATTGCATTTAGCTTACAAATCAGTAAACTCAGTAACAAAATGGTGGTCAAATGCCAAAGAATTCTATGGCAGAGAGACTGCAGTGTGGATGGAGTTCAAAGCTGCAGTAAAAAGGCCCAAGGCCGTGGAGGGACTAGGATGATGACTGAGTAACTGTGTTTCTTTACTGGAAATAAAGTTTAAAACAAGCCCTGACAGAAGGATGATGGTCGTTGGTAAATCACAAATGAATAAAAGTCATCAGTACTTATTTCAAAACGCATAGCTGTGTTTCAGTTTGAAATAGCAGATAAAGCAAACAGAATACTGCTGTGGAGCACATGGAGTAAGAGGGGACTTCACAGAATACTGCTGTGGAGCACATGGACTAGGGGGGGACTTCAAAGCAGACAGAAGGAAGGATTTTCCTTATGCTGCTTCTTTAATGACCCAAACTGTGGCTGGACCATGGTGCTGCTGGGACACTTTTATAATCCTTGTGTGTGCAATGCTAAAAATAAAGGACGTCATACAAATGGATGAAAGTAATGCATCAAGCAGGACCTGTGGAAGTTGGATTCCTGTGGAATGAAGGTATAAAGATTACTCTTTGAAATGAAATTTAAACTCCAAATTCACTGAAACTTCACAGATTCTCCAGTGTTTCCTCCTCATGCAGTGATCTCAGAGTTTAACAACTAAAGTGGCATGAGTGGGTGCTGGTACGGAGGAACTATGGTTCCTCCCATCACAAACGCATTTTATTTCTCCTGAGCATCTTTGAGCAGGAGTACTTTCAGTCAATTTTATTCACAGCACTGTCACTATCACTATTTGACTGACTGTATTGTATCTCTCAGTTACCTAGAATTTCACAGAATGCCCAGATTTTCACCTCATATTTTTTGTCTGTTTCGCATAAAAATGTATATTTTTTCTGGCAATGAGGATTGCAATCACTAAATAATAACAGACATTTGAGTTTCAGACTCCTTTCCTGTAGAAAATGCATGCTAATGCAAAAACCTGTTTTTCCTATCAACTTTGTAACTTTATAAGATCGATATATAAAATCTGTCCCTGATTTTAGGTCTTTGTTCTCACATTATTTTTGGCTTTGTCCAGAATTCTTGCACTTAGTGGTTCAGAAGTATAGTATGACAAGTGAAATTAGACCCATAAATGAGTGCAGCAGGAGACGTTGATTTACACAACTTTAGGAATTTGGAGGAACGTTGTAAGTAAAGAGAAAGCAAACAAAATGGAATGAAGCATAATAGCATTCAGACAATGTGTCAAATTCATAGCTTATGTAATGTAGTGCAGGTAATGTCAATGCACAGGATGTTGGCCATTTTAAAACACAGACAGAATGGCTGCTCAATGTGCAAAACAGCTTGGTGTGCAGCGCATGCTAATGACTGCAAAATAACATGGAAATGTGGAACTATATGCAAATGAAGGAACCTGAAATGATTAAAATGATGGACGTCCTTCAGAAATGTATAAAACAGGTGTGCTGCACTAGGGCACATGCCTGCAGCACTAGTAGTGCAGCCATGAGTACTGGGAGTGACCACTGCAGCCAGTGACTGGGGCACATGCCTGCAGCAGTAGTAGTGCAGCCATAAGTACTGGGAGTGACCACTGCAGCCACTGGATCTAATGTTGTACATTGCAGTCCTCTTTACCACCGCAGGAGGAGGCTGAGACAGCACTTGACATGCCTCCATCTCACAGATGAACAGATTGTGGACTATTTCTATGTGGAGAGGGCCATTAAAAGGGACCTAGTCAAACAGGCAGAATCAAGGGGGTGCAGGTTATGCCTATTCATCTGGCTACAAACCTGTGTAAAGCCTTGACCATCTTAGCTGCAGAGACTTCCAGACACCTTCAAGGGCCATGCTAAAAATATCAAATTCATCAGCCTCACAGATAATAAAGCAGTTCTTCAGTATACTCCTACAGCATGTGGAGCAGTATATCTGGTTAACCAGGACAGTAGAGAAGAGAAGAAGCACCATGGAGAGCCCATTTCCCTGTGGTCCTGAGAACTGTAAATTGCACACGTGTTAATGTAGGCCCCACCTGGGTTAGAGAACCTGGTGTAAATCTAAAGAAAGAGCTTCTGTGTCTTGAGCTGGCAGGTGGTCTGCAATGCTGAGGGCATTATATAACAATGTTTTAGTCCACCACCTGGGCAGCGCACATTATTCACACACTTTGCATATGTCCAACATATACCAATGGTTATTGTGAGAGGACTCCCTAGACAGACATCTTGTTGTTATGTGCACACACACACACACACACACACACACACACACACACACACACACACACACACACACACACACAAGACTGAGAGGTCTATATGCACAAGTACTATGCAAGTAGGGGTCAGGACACATATAACATGTTGCGTGCTGTTTGCAGTAGGCAACGCCCTGGTCGATGATCCTCATACATAATCCAACCCCCCCCCCCCCAAGCATGAAGGAAAATGCCTGTGCACTATTCGTGTGGAAACCAAAAAGAATGGAGCATGTATTTCAACTAGTGAGAGGAAGCATCCAATGTCTAGATACCTCAGAAGGCACACATTTCAATACATTCCAGATATATGCAGCAAGATCTTTGTTGTGTGTGCCATACAATATGGCATTGTTTACACAACATCACACAAAATGGCATTGTTTATACAACGTCACACAATATGGCATTGGATACACAATGTCACACAATATGGCATTGTGTAAACAACTGGAGCAGCTGGTGAACAAAACAACAGGGCCTTCCGAAACCAGTCATAACAGCAACAGAACAGCAGGATGGAGAGTCATGGGAAGAACATGCAGCAGCCACACTGGTACCATGGGGCAGAAGTTGGTGCAGTAGAGTACAGCACTGGCAAAAAGTGGCATCAGGTCCACAACTATGGACCTTGACAGAGTTAGTGCAGACACTCCAGAGTAAAATGATGCATGCAGTATTAGAGCCAGGTTATGCAGGACAGTATATGGGCTGTGCATACTGTGCATCAGACATCCCCATACATACATACATACATACATACATACATACACTCTGTCAGTATGAGTGAATTATGCAGTATTACAGCCAAACTATGCAGGACAGTATATGGGCTGTGCATACTGTGCATCAGACATCCCTGTATATACATACATACACTCGGTCAGTACGAGTGAATTATGCAGTATTACAGCCATGCTATGCAGGACAGTATATGGGCTGTGCATACTGTGCATCATACATCCCCGTATATACATACATAGCTCTGTCAGTACGAGTGAATTATGCACTATTACAGCCAGGCTATGCAGGACAGTACATTGGCTGTGCATACTGTGCATCAGACATCCCCGTATATACATACATAGCTCTGTCAGTACGAGTGAATTATGCAGTATTACAGCCAGGCTATGCAGGACATAGGTTAGTATATAGGTTGTGCATACTGTGCATCAGACATCCCCGTATATGCATACACTCTGTCGGTATGAATGAATTAACTGAATAAAGTAGGACATTAAGTCTGCCCCCTTAGAATGTAGAATGCCTCTGCTCAGTTTTTTAATGAAAGTTTCCGATGTTGCCATATGGTAGTATAGTGTGTGATTTATAAATATTTCTTACAGGTTTGGGATGATTATATGCAGTGAGTACTAAGGTTATGAGCTTCATTATTGTGGTGACTCATATAGGTTCACAGATGCTTACTAGGTTATTGATGTGTGAGAAGCTTTAAGAAGAGTAACCTTATTTTCCCATGGTAGTTTTTAGCCCTTATAGTTTGAGCATGTTTAACCCAGAGGTGGGCAGATGTAGGATATGTTGGGACATATACTTGTGGCCCTGTTCCATGAGGGACAATGGTACTAAACTTACTGGGGGTGAATTTGCAGTTTCATGGCCTGTCATTCAAATTACATTTGAATAGAGTAAGGGAAGTACTTTGCCTTATATAGAATGAAAGAAGATTCCAAAGGACAGGTATTCTCTGTGATAAATGCCTGTTCCTCCAACACATACAATTTATGTTGCAAAAGAGATTGAAATCACACTACCACTAGACTTCCGAATGTATAATAGGTCTGACAGGATAGGGTTTGTTCAGGCTCTATAAATGAGGCACTGGTCAACTCTATCCTTTATGATAGCAAGAAGATGAACAAGGATTTCTGATAGCGTGCATAGCTTTTGTGATTTATTTTACTGATTTTTTTTTTTTTTAGTGAGAAAATGTTGTGGTTACTCCAGTTGTGCAAATATTTACAGGTACAATCCAACAAGAGCATTCTACTCAATGACTGGTGTAACGGGGAAGATTGTGTTTTATATTCTACTACACTTCTATTTCTACAAGTGGAATTATTTGTAAAAGCTAGCTGTTTGTATTTTAAACCCTGCTGGGCCTTAGTCAAATAATTTAATTCACAGTCGTGGCAGAACTATGAGCTCCTTCCAGATTTCAGCCTGAGTAATTTATTACTGCATGTTTTCTATAAACAGTATTACTGGAAAATTTCTGCATAGTCTGGTGCCTTAAACTGTAGTAGAATTTCAATAGTGAGATTTTTTTTTCTACTCCAAGATTAGTGCTTCATTGCTTTTACAGTATTTGCATTCACATTTTGCTCCTACAGTTTTTATATTCTTCTGATCATTTACCTGCTTGAAATTCCATTCTAGTGCCTTCTGTTCCCCTGTTCTTTGTATCTGTCCCACCCCCACTTTGACATTAAGCAAAAGTTTCTGAAATATCTGCAATACTGGCTTTATTTGGCTGGATCCCTCTCTAGTTAGCCTTTAATCATTTTTCTAGCTCTGTCACCCTTTTGCTGCGGTGGTTTTATAAGGCTTTTTCTCTGGCCTCTGCCTCTTATGGTAATCTGATTTCCAAAGTCCCTCCCTTCTCTCTTTCATTGCTCTTGTCTGTTGTATAAGCTACTTAAGTACTCTTCCAACCCGTTATTTTCCATAGATCCATGATAGTGAGTGCCACCCAGCAAACCAGAACTGCTCTTAGAAAACCTCCTTTACTACATATCGTCTCTTGCTCACTTTTCCAGAGCTCAGCAAAGATTGGCATCCTAGCCTGTGTTCCAGAAGTGTTATGTTGTATCCAGTGCCATCCAGGCAAAGCCAAGTACTTTTAATTGCTAAATCACACTTGCTTAAGTTATTTTGAGTGATCACTACTGTTTCCTGTATTTATATGTATATTTCACTGTATTTTTGTAAAATAATTGCTCTTCCTCTCAGTGTTACTTTTGTAAGACTTGTCTTGACATCGCCTTCAGCAAGGGATTTCCAGCTAGCTGTTAAACTAGTTTGTGGTAGCATTGCACTTATGGGTCTCTTCTATTGTGTTTTTACATTAGAAAGACTGGGTTTATTCACCGTATGGCAGGAGTTGTTTGCCTGGTCTATCTGACTTGGGAAACACACCAAAGAGCTCATAATATAGTTGTTTGTATTGGCCACAGGGCTCATTAGTTAGTTTTTTGTTTTTTTCTGTACTGTTATAAATTCGGTGTATTTGGTGCAGAGGTATGTTCTCACTGAGCAGTGGAGGTTGGCAGTGCTCTGTACAGTAGCAAACACCTAGAAAGAAATTTTCCCTATAGATCAATCCATAAATCTGTAGCCTACAAACCAGTAAATATAGAGCAAATACCTTGCACACTGACAAGCTTATATCAACAAGTTGAGCACTGAGTGGCAACACCTATAGATTTAGTAGAATTCAGTACTGTGTAAACATTAAAGTTAGCAGAATTAAGTACTGTTTAACATAATCTGTCCCAATAAAGCACTCTTATTAGTCTGTACCAACAAAATACCCTTAATAACTTTCTAACCCCAAAATATACCACCCCCTTTTAGCTCACCAATCAAAGGATTGGACAGCATGGCTATGCAATTTCCTAACTTCTCTGTAGCCAGCCTGGTGGATATGGGCATCTTGAGACAAAGCAGCAATAGTCTCATAATCCAGAAAGTACCCAGGAAGGGTAAAAAATAGCAATCCACAGCTTTGATGCAAACTTTTAATATGAACCACACCAACACATAAACGCTTTCACAAATATCACTGTGTTTTCATCCCTGATATACACATGTCATCAGATCCAGACAATCAACATTATACAACTTATATACTCCCCCTCATTACCCTATTAAGACAATAAAATAGTGCTTTCTTGAAGCCTCTTATGAGAAAAAAATATCCACTAAGGAATATGTGTAAAAAACTTTTTCACAAATACATTCATAATATGCATTAGAATTATCTATAAAAACAATATAAAAATTTCCACCTATTAAAAAAACACTTAAATGTATTTAAAAAATATTTATTTGCAAGACAGATATATCTAAAATGTGTTTAAAAGACATTATTTGAGCTTTGTTTTGTGAATGAAATTTGCAAAGTGGTGAAATACTAATATAAGGGCTCCCTCTTATGGCCTTAATTTAAAATTACACCCATTTTCTAACCATAGCAGTGGAATTTTCTGAACACTTTATTACCTAATACCTAACTTAATTCTCATTTATACACGTACATCTTTGTTTTTATTGCAGAGAATAAATAATTGATAAAAAAATTAATAAAAAATAAAGAAAAAACATTTTTGCTGATATTAAGTGCACGTTTTATGTTTCCCCATGTTATAATTTGGCCGCTCTCATTTTTAATCGGTCCATAGGTTCATAGGTAGATACTAGGCTATCTGCCCAAAGGCATTTATAAGCCTAGCCAGAGTGTGTCGGCTTTCGCTGCCCCATTGATTAATTAACTGATCCTCTGTCAAGTAGAGCCAATGAAGTGATCCCAGGGGTGTATTTTCTGTTACCCATCCACTCGTCAAGGTTTCTCTTGAAGAGTGCTAGTGAGGGGCTTTGCCTGATGTAATTTGGAATTTTGTTCCAAAGCATGGGGAGTCCCTGTGACAGGAATCTATCCCTCCAGCATGCTCTATTTATTGCTGTGGCGAGGTTTAGCTCACTAGAGCGTGTGGCTCTCAGTGACTTGGATTTCTTTAGGTGGGGCATGTCCATCAATTCTGAGTTGGACATGGCTTTGTAAGTCAGGCAGAGATCACCTCTGAGTAAGCGATATGCCACTGAGTACAGCCGGAGTTTTTTCAGTCAGGCTTCATAGGACATATGTTTGAGGCCAGTAATCCTCTTGGTGAGGTACTTTTGTGGTCTTTCCAGCTGTTGGAAGTGTCTTGTGAAGTACATCCCAAATGGGGCATTGTACTCTATGATGGGTCTAATGAGTGACGAGTAGAGGGGCACTATAACCTCTTTATTTCTAGATGTGAACTCTTTAGTAATTAGATGGGCCACATAGAAGGATTTCCTAACTACTATGGCAATATGATTGTCAAAGGAGAGACTACTATCTACCTGGGTCCTCAGATCTCTTATTACCTCTTCTGTATTAAGGGGGCTGCCACCTATGTGGTAATTCGTGGGTATTTTGTTTTTCCCAAATGGGATGACTAGGCATTTTTTGGCATTTAGCTTGAGGCCATGACTTTGACACCAGGTTTCCATTTCAGTAAGGCCCTTTTGGAGGATGTCCGTGTCGGCCGGAGAGTCAACTATGGCTGCCAGTTTGCAGTCATCAGCAAACCTGGTTAGCCATAGTCCTCCTGTGTTTGCCTGTACTTCTGAGAAGTATATGCCGAACAGTAGGGGTCCCAGGACTAAGCCTTGTGGGACACCACTTGTGACTGGTTTAGAGTCAGACCTGGAGCCCGCTATTCTTACCGTGTGAGTTCTGTCTGAAAGCCAGTTGGCAACCCATCTCATGATGTAGGGGTTTATGTTCAGACTGGTGAGTTTTTCTGTAATACCCGAGTGGGGAATGGTGTCGAAAGCCTTGGTGAGGTCAAGGTAGGCTGTGTGAACCACCTTTCCCTCATCTATGGCCTTGGTGACTGTCTCGAAGAAGTCAACCAGGTTTAGTAGGCATGATCTGCCCTTAACAAAGCTGAACTGGGTCGGGTCAAGTGTTTGGAGGTTCTCAATGTCTTTGTTAATGAGTTCCATGATGATGCGCTCCACAGCCTTGCAGACCAGGCTAGTCAGGCTTATGGGGTGATAGTTACCAGGGTCAGTTGTGGCCCCTCCTTTGTGGAGATGAATAACCGTTGCTGTGCACCATTCTATGGGCACATAGCCTGTGGAGAGGCTGAGGTTGAAAAGCGTGTTTAGGTGGGGGGTTAGTTCGTTCTGTAGTTCGTGCAAGACACAGCCTGGGACACCATCTGATCCCATTGATGCTGTGTTTTTGGCTTTTGAAAGGGCTATTTTCACTTATACATCTATGATTTTTGGGACACTACACTTTCCTGGTATTGTTGTGGGCCCTTTTGGAGGTGAGAGGGGGGTGAAGTTTGAACTGAATCTATCTGCCAGGATGTTGGCAATATCAGTAGGTTCAGTATATTTTGTGCTATTTTGCACTAGTTCAGTGTATATCTGTGAGTTGCCACTTAGATTCTTAACATAGCTAAAGAAGGCTTTGTGGTTACCTTTTGAATCCTTGGCTATTTTTCTTTCGAAGTTAGCCTTGGATGATTTCATGAGGGACCTTAGTTTCTTACTGATACTGATCAGAGATGTCTTTCCTTCTTGGGATTTGCTTTTTTTCCTGAACTAGTTTCCTCTTTCTATTGTATAGCCTGTTTATTGCAGGGGTCCACCAAACTGGTTTCCTTTTCTTAGAGGAGTGAGTCTTGGTTTTGCTAGGGAAGGCACGATCCATGCATCCTTGTAGGTGCTCATAGAGTGCATTTGTAAAGGTTTCTGCATCTTGGGCAGCATTATACTTTAGTGTGGGGGCTGTGAAACCTACCCCTCTGTCTTAAGTAAGGTGAAGTTTGCTTTAGAAAGGTTTTTTTACTGTGGTTTCCTTAGTTGGGGCTGGTGGTGGGGTGTGGACATCCAGAATGATTAGTTTATGGTCTGATCTAACCAGTGATGGGTTGACCTCCGGTGTGGAACACCTGTTGCCCATGTTGGTGATGACCAGGTCCAATATGTTTTCACCTCTGGTAGGGGAGTTTACCAGCTGATCCAGGGCATTTGAGTTGATGAATTCCAGGAAGCGCTGGGCCTGGGAATTTGTACTCGAGTAGTTTTCCCAGTGAATGGTAGGGTAATTGAAATTGCCCAATATCAGGGTGTTCGGTAGGACCTTCATGTTTTCCAGTGTCTACAGAAAGGTGGAGTGGTGGTCCTGGGTCATGGAGGGTGATCTGTAGCAGGCCAAATTTTGCATTGCAGATTTGCCCGATCTTAGTTGCACATGGATGATCTCAGAGGTATCATGCTGCACCACTAACCTGGAGGTGTAGGTATCCTTGATGAATATGGATACACTCCCTCCTTTTGTGTTTCGGTCTGTGTTCTGTGGCCGAAACGTGTGGTATGAGTTGTAGCCCGGTAGTGCTGGGGTGCTCTCTGGTGCCTTGAACCAGGTTTCAGTTACTGCACAGATGTCGACGTTCTCCATACTGAGGAGTGCTTCGAGGGCGTGCATTTTGAGAGTTAAACTCCTGGCATTGGGTAGCATAACCCCCAGTTTTTTGTTAATTGTGCTGTTTATGGAGGTGGGTTTGACTTTTGAGCCTTGCCTAAAAAAGGCACTATGGGGGTAGCAAGAGCCTTGGCCAGTATTTGAAAGCCTATGGGTGACAGGTGCAAGCCGTCTCCTTTGAATGACACCAGAAGCTTAGCCAATTGTTGAAATTGATCATTTTTTCTTTATACTGAGGTATCATTCTTGTTGAGGGCAGGATTCTACTCAGGGTCAGGGTCATACCAGCCTGGGCTGCATGATCAGAGAGCTCTTCCATGTCTCTTTTCATGTAGTCCAGGGAGGTACGTCTCAGGTTATTCACACCAACATGAACAATGACAGAGTCATATTTGTACTTGTTCTGGAGTGACCTGAGTGCTTGTGTTAT
The DNA here is from genome assembly GCF_019279795.1 of Protopterus annectens. NCBI lineage: Eukaryota > Metazoa > Chordata > Ceratodontiformes > Protopteridae > Protopterus > Protopterus annectens. Next base: position 118,567,485 of record NC_056744.1, on the reverse strand, counting down.
GTGGCGGCTTCTGGCTCCCGACAGGCAGCTAACAGTAACCTTCTGCTTATGCAGCCTAGTGAGTGGGACGTCAGTGTGACTGACTATAGAGTCACCTATTACTAGTGTGTTAGGTATGTTATTTCACCTTAAGGGCTGTGATTGTGTGGCACACTGATTTTGTGTTTTATGTGTTGTCTGGTTTGTGACTGGAAGTGCAGGTTGTTTGGGTGTCTGCTTTGGAGGTCACTGATTCTTTTGCAGGTTTTTATTTAGAGCCTCCGAGTATGATTTTGTGTATTTATGTGTATTTTTGCCAGTGCTGTTTTAGTAGGTCTGTGTGCGGCTGGAGGTGTGGTGCAAGTGTTAACCTTCTCCTCTTGACTGTCTGTTCCATTCTTGGGTGGAGACAGCTTAGCTTCCAGTTTGGCTGTATAATTGCATCTCTCGCATATGTTAGTGTTTTGTGGTAGGAGGAGAGGGTTGTCTGTCTACATGAGGCAGTTGTAACATTGCCTCAGGATACCCAGATTCACCAGCTGGACTGGAGAGTGCACCTGAAGTTGCCCTTTGGTCATGCCTGAATAGTAGGGTGAGCTGCTTAGTCGCTTGGTTGGTGAGGGGTGAATAAAGAGTCTTGCCCTGCTGGGTAATCAGTGTCAGGGTATATTAGTGCTTGCTATTAGGTCTGAGCAAGTGCTGGGCTGTAAGATGCTTTTTGAGTGCTTATGTTGAGAGTTAGACTAGTTTCAAGGGAAAAACTGAAGAGGAGACTTAGTGGAGCCGGGAATAATTTAACCGTAGCTAACCGGCATTGCCCGGTGCGCAAAACCATGCAAACATGGTTTTTATAGTAGGGAAATGAAAGAGATAGAAATTAGTCCAAAATGGCCAATAAACTACTAACTTCTGGGCTGGAACCACTCCTCCAGGGACAGATAGGTTGCTCAAAGCTCCCCTCTCTCACAGGTGAACAGAGAAACTTCCTTCTATCCAAGTAAGGTATGGGCAACTCAGAAACTTGTATCACAGCCCTGAATTCAGCACTAGCCTGAAAACTGGACTATACTAGCTTAGAAAGGCAAGAAACAAGGAATTTTGGGGGTTTTTTTTTTTTATTTTGTTTTTTTTTAAAAGATAAGGCAAAAACAGTAAAAATACACTTAAAACAGCTTTAAACGACTACAAACAATCAGGAAAGGCTATCACACTTTAGTGTGTAGCCTACAACAGTTAAACAAATTATTTAAACAAAAAACAACTTTTTAAAAGTGCAGGCAATCAAATAAGTACAATATGTGAAAAAACAAGCTTTTAAATCACAATAAACACTGGAAAATCTGCATTTAGGTGGAAAACAGTTAAGTACGGCAAGAAAGTACAGAAAACTGATACTTAATTACTCCAAAGTCTCTCTTCTAAGCTAGAAGGCTTGCATCAGTTTAAGGCTTTGTAGTGCTACCCAGTAGGATAGTTACAGGAAAGATGGGAAACAAGCACAGGTGTGGTCTTTTAAACCAGAAAGTTGAAAGAGATGGACAAACTGTCCAAATGGTCAATAAACTACAATTTCTGGGCCAAGAACCTCTCCTCTCATGGTAGACAGGCTACCTAATGCTTACCACTCCAACTGATAAGCTAGAAGGCTTCCTTCCAACACAGAAAGGCTTGGGGGGCTCAGACGCTTACAAAGAGTCCTGGATACAGCAAATCTGTACCTGGACTAGACTAGTAACAGGAAAGGTGAGGAACAAGTACAAATGTAAGCTTTTAAGCCAGCAAGTTGAAAGAGATGGAAAACTTCCCAAACGGCCAAATAAACTACAATTTCTGGGCCAAAACTCACTCATCCTGTGGAAGATAGGCTACCTAGTGCTTACCACTCCCACTGATAAGCAAGAAGGCTTCCCTCCAACACAGAAAGGCTTGGGGGGGCTCAGAAGCTTACTAACCATCCTGGATACAGCAACTCTGTAACCTGACTAGGCTAGTTATAGGAAAGGCGGGAAACAAGCACAAGTGTGGCTTTCAATCCAGAAAGTTGAAAAAGATGGAAAAAAACTGCTCAAACAGCCAATAGCTACCATTTCTGGGCCAGGGACTCCTCTTGTGGTAGATAGGCTACCTGATGCTTACCACTCCCACTGATAAGTGAGAAGGCTTCCCTCCAACACGGAAAGGCTTGGGGGGCTCAGAAGTTTACAAAGAGTCCTGGATACAGCAAATCTGTACCTGGACTAGACTAGTAACAGGAAAGGCAGGAAACAAGAGCAAACACAGACCTTTAAATCAGAAGGTTGATAGAGATGGAAAAGCTTCCCAAATGGCTAATAAACTATAATTTCTGGGCTAGAAACCACTCCTCCTGTGTTAGATATGTTACCTAGTGCTTACTACTCCCACTGATAAGCTAGAAGGCTTCCCTCCAACACAGAAAGGCTTGGGGAGCTCAGAAGCTTATCAACAGTCCTGGATACAGCAAGTCTGTATCTGGACTTGACTAGTTACAGGAATGGCAGGAAACAAGCTTAGAATTTTTTTGTTACAGAAAAGCAGCTAAAACAACAGTAAATACAATTCAAACTGTAGTGCAGGCCAGCACACCCGAGTATGTAGCAACATTACGGCAAATACAGTTCAAATAAATGCAATTAAATTAACAAATGACTAAAAAACAAGTGCAGAAGGCAATAAATTAGAAGGCTACTAACAAGTAGTAATACGTGCAGAGTAAGAGTGACTGAACAGATACCATGCAGAAGAGCAACTAAGACAGTTACAGTAAGAGCAGCTGAATAATATATATATATATATATATATATATATATATATATATATATATATATATATATATATATATATCCTGAAACACTATAAGCCTGAAAGTCAAAATCCTGAAAACTAATGACTGAAAATGCAAAAAATCGAAAATGCAAAAATCGAAGTCAAAATCCTGAAAACACAAAATGGACATGCTGGCGTCACTGTGGCTTTGCTATTGTTAGCCCTGTGGTGTTAGGTCATGCGTTGGGTCCAGGGTAAGTGTCGTTTTTTTTTTATTAGTTAGGGTTAGGGGGTTAGGTTAGTAGGGTTAGAGGTTAGGAGTTGAAACCATGCAATAGTGACAAATATTGGGGTTAGGGCGGTTTAAGTGAGTTAGGGTTAGGGTGGTCGGTGAGTGTGTGAGTAGTGACGACGGACCTTAGGGTTAGGGTCAGGGTCAGTTGGTAGATATTAGTGTCTTTATAGTGACATATTAGCATTATTTGTGTTTTCAGGATTTTGACTTTCGGGATTTTGCATTTTCGTTTTTTTGTTTTTCAGTCATTAGTTTTCAGGATTTTGACTTTCAGGCTTATAGTGTTTCAGGATTCTGATAGGGAACCATATATATATATATATATATATTTATATATATTTCGTTTTTTTTTTTTTTTTTTTTGAGGGAGGGAACAGAGCAGGATTAAGAGGCTACAGGGTTGCCCTTCCCAAATGCTCTCTTTGTACACAGTAGGAGTGTCTGAAATCAGAATATGATCTCACTGCACTCAGCTGAGTGAGCAAATGAGATGGGCCCAGAATGAGTATCCAAATACAAATCTACAAGAGAGGCGGGCAGTTTCAAAGCCACCAACATTAACACCAAAACAAGAACAGGGGGGGTGGGTGAGGAACTAACTGTAGCAAAACAAGAACAGGGAGGGTGGGTGGGGAACTAACTGTAGAGAGACAGCCACAACTTCAGTTGAGTTAATATTCAGTGAAAAACACAAATAAATAAATTAAATACAGTACTATATGCAAAAGAGCAGATAAAAGTATACTTAAATTCACTTATACGTCCAGCGGATTTCAGGTAGATGTTAGCCGGCCAAAGCTCTGATATTAAGCAGAGATAACTCAAAATGTACCACTTATATAAGGCAAGACAGAATGTTAGTGATGAGCTGAAACTATGCCCCACTGCTATCAATGGCTACACAGAAATTCTAAAAAGTACTCTGTAGAGAGACAGACACAACTTCAGTTGAGTTAATATTCAGTGAAAAACACAAATAAATAAATTAAATACAGTACTATACACAAAAGAGCAGATAAAAGTGTACTTAAATTCACTTATACGTCCAGCTGATTTCAGGTAGATATTAGCCGGCCAAAGCTCTGATATTAATAGCGGGGCTATGGAAATATTCTCATTCAAACCAGGTGGAACAGTGGCCTGCAGTGTTGTCTGCCATCACAACCTCCTGTATTCAATTTTTTCTTCCCATAGCCCCCCCTCTTATTTCCTTCTTCATCTCTTCTAAAACAAAAAATGAATAGTGTGCATTCTTACATTCCTTTGAATGTTTAAACAACACATTTGTCTCTTTTTTAGTTTGTATGTCGTAGTAGTGTTCATAAATCCTTTTTCTTGATTTACATTGTGTTTTCTCTATATAAAAGGACTTGCATTCTTTGCAACTTGTGAGGAAAACTAACCCAGCAAAATTACAATTGTAAAATTCATTTCCAACTATCCACCTATTCCTGCTAGCCAAGAATATTTTTTCCTTATTCGCAATATAGCCACACTACAAGTAGTGCCCACACTTGTAGGTCCTTTTCTTTCTTCTAACATTACTATACTTGTGATCAGCCTCTAGCAAGCATTTCAGATTTTGAGAAATTTGGTATACGACCTTTAATGTGCCCTTATGGATGTCCCCTAGATCAATAAACCCTACAAACCTTTCCCACTCCATTTTCATAATTCTCTTAACCCAACCGGCTATAGTTAGAAAATGGATGTAATGTAAAATTTTAATTTCAGATTTACAACAGCAGTCAAATAAGTTATTGACAGAATCTCCTGTACATCTTGTTATACCCTTTAGACAAAAGTGGACTAAAGCCACTGCACAGCACAAAACAGATAAGGACAGGGACAAGGTTCATGGTGAACTGGCAAAATAATTTAACAAACTTTTAAAAGACAGACTAAATGAGTTCAGAAAGTTTATACAGCATGTACAAATACTTTTTAAAACAGCATAGGAGCTTTAGAGTCAGCAGAACAAGTTACTGAGAAATATCAGACAGCCTGTGCAGAATTACAAGACAAAAAGAATATGGTTAGTAAAGAGTTAAAGAAACAACAGTTAGCTACGCTGACCAAAAATAATTTACAGCACACAATTCTACATTTAAAAAAATGGTTAGCATACACAGCAGGATTTGATGTATGGATAGATGCATTACTTAGATCTTTCTGGATTTTTATTCCCAAATGTTTTAAAACTTTCATCCAGTTAAAGCAAGATACTTATTGGTTAAACAGTAAAGTAGGGTGTATAACTGCCATTCTCATGACATGCAGACAAGAACAGCCTCATAGCTAAACTGTTAGATAATTTCAAAATCACCATTTCAAATAAATTAATAAGTTAATGCTCCAGATAATCTGTCAAAGGGTAAAAAAAGAATAACAGAACATTTCTAGTGCATAGAAATCAAATGTGAGTAGTTAAAAGCAGTAAAGACATGAAGTCATGAGAGTGACATGCATATATTTTCTTTTTATCTAAAGTGCATTTGTTTAAAATGCACAAGAGAAAACACAGACAACAGCAAATGTCTTGTGTCTTTCGGCTTTTCCCGGTTAGGGGTCGACACAGCAGAAACTCCAGTCCGCTAATGATTGGCAGTAGATTTTTACATACTGGCTTGCCGGGCCTAACACACAACCTTTAACGAAGGAATGCCCATTCACACATGTCGCCACACAGAAGACACTTTAACTGAGAATCAAACGGGCAACGTCTAACTGTGAGGCGACAACACTACCGCAGCACCACCACCGCAGTTTTACAACAGCAAATGTAAATAATGTAAATATATCTGTTTTAAGCACGTGTTAGTTAAACCAATATCTATTTTGTTTTCTACAATTTTTTTGTAATTGTATAATAGCACCAGAAATAGCAGAAACTCCAGCAAAACAAGTATACAGAAGTAATATTACTAATATAAAGTTGTACTGACTGCATGATACTACAAATAAAATTCAAGGTAATTTCTCTTGTAGAGGGGGACAAAATGTCATGTTGAAAATCTTTCCTTAGACCAGAGTGTCACAGTCTAGAGAACAGCCAGAGGGCAAGCAAACATCCAATTTTCACAGTGTGAAGCAAATATATCTTAACAAAACAATACGGCAATGAAATGCTGCATACTACAGGGGGAAGGGCACTTTTTCAATTTTACATTGACTGTGCTGCGGTAGCGTTGTCGACTCACAGTTAGACGTTGCACGTTCGATTCTCAGTTAGAGCGTCTTCTGTGTGTCGACATGCGTGAACGGACATTTCTTCGTGGAAGGTTGTGCGTTAGGCTTGGCAAGCCAGCACGTAAAACTCTACTGCCAATCATTAGTGGACCGGAGTTCCGCTGTGGCGACCCCTAACTGGGAAAAGCCGAAAGACACAAACAAACACTGACTGTGTAAACAGTACTGCAGAAGAGTCTAAATACTAGTCTGTATCAATGATTTAGTAATTCTTGATCGATAGCCTTGCCTTTTTATTACTATATTTTGTGCAAGCAAAATTGATGGTAAATAATATGTTTGGCATATGCTGTAGAGCAAATGGTTTAATATGCAAAAAGCATTCTTCAGTGTATAAACCATGTTTTTCTACAACACTCTGTAAATCTGTGTAAATAGACAATTTTAAACTGTTCACAGAAATTGCTCCTCAGTTCATTTATATGTTTAGTAAAAGATCAAAGCATAACATTTATGACACGTGTTTATTCCAAAAAGCAAGACTGCAATGCCTTTACGATGGAATCCAAAGACATTGTCAATAATAAATGTATGATTTTCACTAGAATCACTGTATAGAGTCATAAATAAAAGCAAGTAGTTAATTCAGCAATTGCAAAAGGTTACTAGAAGAATCCTAAGTCAAAAGAAAACTGAAGGTTTTGTTTCCTAATGTGCTTTCTGTAAATCATGATAAAACTTATGATCAGACCAAAGAATACAAGTCAATGTAAACTGTATACTATACTACTATATCGGACATGGCTACATCCAGTTCCACCCTAAATATGAATACAGAGCATGTAACTGGGAACAAGGAAGCTTCCCCTTATGTTCAGATTAGCCAGCCTAGGACAGTAGATGCTGATATCATAGCCTCACCATCAGGCGGAAGTGGAGCATGTAGGAAAGAGACCCCACATATTTTGAATTGCAATGAAAAAATGAACGAGCAGCCCAGAGAGGACAACGAATGCTTGATGATGCCATACCCCATTCGCACACCAAATTTTCAGCAACGGAGTCAGGGCAGAGGCCGCATGAAGTGGAAAACATCAAAAGAAGAGGAGAATGCCCTCACAATCAAAAGGATGTGGCAAATGAAAAATGGACAATCATTTGGAATGTCTCTAGTCACAGTTTGAGCAAAGATGAATAATTTGTTCTTAGTAAGGGCACAGTTTTATACCAGCTAGCCGTATGACAATTACAGAGAACATCACTGAACTGAAGACATTTACTAGAAACTTAATGTTGAAGCTGCATTTTCAGGCTGGAAATGTAAGTAATAAAATCATTAATCTGTTTAGAAAGGCCAGTGGCTATGTACCTATAAATGTGGGAGTCATTGAAGTATTTGAGAAGGCTTGCATTAATGATATTTACTCATTGTATGATAGTAGGAGCCATACTAAATGTTTTGTGAACTTGAACTGTGATGAAAGGTCAGCACTTGAAACACATTGTAAGGATCATACAATTTGTTTTAGACCAGCTGATAAAGGGGGACCACTTATTATCATTTAATACATGTTCTACAGGGATGTTATGTTTACTATATTAAACAATGAGGAGGTATATGAAAGAATAGAGCAAATACAGGTTGATAATTGGGTTTGTAGAATACGCAATGATTTATTTGAATGTATGCAATACAGCCAAATCACCATGGACTTGTATAATTATTTCCTGGTAGATGATCCCACTACTCCTATAATACAGGGACTGCCCAAGATACACAAGCATCCACATAATCCACTGATGAGACCTACTGTGGCCAGGCAAGGATGGTAGACTGAACCACTATCAATTTATGTAGAACACTTTATGAAACCTGTACTAGCCAGGAATAAATGTATTCTTAGAGATACAAAACATTTTTTAATGGATCTACATGATCATATCAGTAATTTTCCGCCCACTATGGATTGTTTAATGGTCCCCTTGGATGTACAGTCCCTGTTTACTGTAATTCCCAGTGGAGTAGGACTAGAATTTTTGTGTCAATATCTCAAAGAAGATGGAGTGTATGATACCAGAACTACTGATCGTCTGTGTTTCCAGGTTGAAATTATACTGGAGAATAACATTGTTATGTTTGAACAGTGCATATATAAACAGTTGGATGGTGTGGCTATGGACACTTCATGTGCCAATAGCTACGCCAACCTTGTTATGGCAAAATGGGAAAAACAGCATATTATTGAAGGAACATGGTCAGAGAAAGTGGTATTTTATTGGAGATTTGTAGATGACCTTTTGTGTTGTGGGAAGGAGGTGCTACAAATCTACAGCAGTCCTTGAGTGACATCAATAGAAGTACACACTTTTGGAAATTCACAGCCCAAAGTTCGAATAAGAATGCTGAATTTTTAGACATTAGTATAACTAGAAAAAATACAGGGGATTTTTGTACTGAAATTTTCCATAAGCAATGCTATAGGATCACCTACGTCCATAGGCCAAGCATGCACCCCCAACATGTGTTCACTAATGTAATAAAAGGACAGGCACTAAGGACTTCAGGACTAACAGCAGAGGATGACAAGTTTGAGAAAGAATTACATCAGCTAGAAGACAGATTTACAGAGAGAGGGTATGGGAGGAGGGAGGTTCTTTCCATTACCTCGAGTATGGGTTCTCAAAGAAGAAAGGAGGGGAAACCATACTTATCCAATCAAGGTCAAGTTTATGAGGAAAAGACCAGGAAGGATAACCTGCTACGAATTCCCATTACTTATGCTAGTAATATTAGATTACTGCAGAATATCTACCATAGGAACTGGAATATACTATGTTCTGATGACCGAGTTAAAACTTTGGTAGGGACCACCCCTCAATATGCCTATAAGAACAAGAAATCCCTTAAGAGACTCTTATGTGGCCCTAGGTATAAGCAAGCAATAGATGTTCAACCTACCACTCCCATATATGGGATGAAACCCTGTAACTCCTGTAACTATTGTCAATATATTGACAAGAGAGGGCATTTTAGACATCCAGACACTGGAAAGACTACCTATTTCAGACTTACAGCTGATTGTAATACCACTAACATTGTGTACCTGGCTTTCTGTACTACATGTTGTTCATTCTATGTGGACATGACCACAAGAAGGTTTCGTGATAGGATTAGGGAACACATATATAACATAAACGGAGGGCCAGGAACTAATGCCCTGGGTAAGCATGTTCTAGTATCAGGGACAACACATAACTTTCAATTCATGGTAATTGAGAAAGTTCAGCTGGGATGCAGAGGTGGTGCAATTAGGAATTTGGTAGAGGCTAAAGAGCTTGAATGGATTATTAGGATGTGTGCCAACCGGTTTTGGTCAATAAGCCACTATGCAGATAAAGTCTCTCTATATATATACACTTTTATGTATTTTTATTCATTTTAATGTTTTATTAGTTGATATTATGTCTCTATCTAGTGCTTTTCCTTTAAATCAGTAGCTATTAAGCTAATTGTTTATTGGGAACTGACACTGATAGGCTGTTGCTGTTTTGAAAAATCCCTGTGGAGTTTATTGAGTTGTCTGATGAAGTAGCTCTGGCTATGAAACGCTCACCATTTTTGTACTGTGGATTAAACTTTGGAGTTTTATTTGATACTATCTGCTGTGGTCTGGTGTTTCCTATATTTTTCTGCAAATACTAATTGTTTGGGAACCCAGTCTGCTCACACCACTTTGTATTTTTATTTGATATATATATATATATATATATATATATATATATATATATATATATATATATATATATATATATATATATATATATATATATATATATATATATATGGGTCCCCTTCATATAGTCGACATTTCATAAAGTTGAAGACCATATGGCCGAGACCACACGATCGACTTTTGAAATGTCGAGCATGCGGAAAAGGCATATCCATACAGTGCGGAATGGAAAGATTTCCATCTTCTGCACTGTAGTGCGATCTCGTAAACTGCAACAGAATAGTGCATGTCGTCTGTTACATAGACAGCTTATTTATTAGCAGCTGAGCTTGAGTTAATATTGTGCTGAAAAGGTTATAGTCTGCAAAGTTCAGTGTATTAATCAGACTGTGGTTTCAGCAAACAGCATCTACAGCACCATCATCTCATCATCGTAAATAACTTTTCAAAATTGCATATCCAATCCCTCTTCCCAATCTTTTATAACCTCCTCTGATCGATTCCTATAGTTATCGTGAAGTATTTTATATGCCTTAGTAATTATCCATTTTTTAACAGCAGCTTCTGTTCTAGATTCAATTAAAAACTCTACCAAAGCAGGTCTTTCACATAGTATTCCCCTATCACTTTCTATTTGCCTATACTCCAATATCAATCCCTGACAAGGAGAGCAGTCTCTAACCTGCATTACAAATGTCTTCTTGGCCTCTTCCCATTCTGTTACCTTACTCTCTCATTATTTTCTCCCCATATCTTAAGTTCTTGCCTATTCTCCGTGCATCTAATTGCAGTTAATCATGCCAGCAAAATCCTTCATGTTGGCTTAATTCTAAACATACTTTCTGCTACTTTATAAATATAAGATTGTTTCTGCCTTTTTTTAATTTCTCAAAATCTTTTGGGTTTCTAATACCATGACAGTAATGGACCCCATTTGTAAGTCAAAGTTGTGATTAAACTTACTGAAATTAGTATTGTTTCAGTTTTTGATGTCAACCAGAGGTGCTCTTCACAGCACCCGCAATGTGCCCAGTAATGGCTCCTCCTTAAATTCATATGGAGTTCCATGTAGTGGTAACATATCTAAATATGATTGTAGATTATTTTTTATAAGACCCGCTGCTCCTACTACTATTCAACTGTCTGGGTATCTTTCTTCCACATTGCTCTCATTTCTGCTTGCAACTCCTGATACTTTATGACTTTGTGTGTGTGTCTCTCTCTCTCTCTATGCAAGCCACTGTAGTCACTGGGTGTAGTGATTTTGATTATCAATGCTACTTTTGTCTTTTTTCATGGACCATTATATCTGGTTTTCTCACATCTATCTTTTGAACTGCTGGTAATGGGGATCCCATGTGATGTAGACATCATCATTTTCTATGTTGCTTTGTGGCTCATGTTTCCAGTATTTTTCAGGTACTTCAATATTATAATGTTTGCACAATCCCCAGTGCAACAGTCTCACCACATTATTATGTCTCTCAGTATACAGTCCTTCTGCCATTAGTATATCACAACCAGCCACCATGTGTGCGAGTGTTTCCAATTCTGTTTTACAAAACCTACATTTGTCCGTTTCTCCCACATCTTCAATGGACTTTGTAAACCAACATGTATGTTGCCCACTATCTTTGGCCGCCAATATTAACCTTTCATCTTTTGGTTTGAATTTGCCTGTCTTTAACCATTTCTGCTTTCAAACCTGATCAACATAAGGGTCTTCCAAATATATTTATGCATTTTCCACATTTCTTGCCTTCTCATCTGATCCTTCACCTTATATTCCTTCTTTTGTTTTTTTTTGGTACATTCAGTTGCTGCCTGATTTTTATCTACTTGTGGTTTGATTTCCATTCCTGCTTGACACTAATATGCTTCTGCTAAACTAGGCAGGAAAGTCATCTTAGATTTATTCTCCTCATGTTTCAAAACTTTCACTATATTTGGGTCTTGTGAGGTCAGCAGATACGTATGCAGTCCCACAATTACAGATCTATACATGTAATCAATTTCAAGGATGCCCACCCCTCCTTTGGAACAGGGAATATATAATCTTGGTGTGCAACGATTTTTATAAATCAGTTGGTGAGCATGAGTATCCTTCTTGTTTTCCTGTCTAATCTATCCAACACCTTCTGGGGCCAGTCAATCACTCCAAAACTTTACGTTAGGACAAGAAGAACAAATTGGTTTATAGCTTGAATTTCTTCCTAGATGTCAACGCTGTTTTCAGGATTAATTTAAGTCTTCTAAAATATTCCTTACTAAGTTTTGTTTACATTTATTCATGTTTTACTGCTGATCCTTCATCAATTCCCAAATATTTATATACTCCCTCTTGCTCAAGTTTTTTGATATCACATTCTTGTCCCAAACTGATGTTTTCTTGGTGCTGCTGCAGGTTTCCTGCTTTAAAGGTTGCTTTTACATATTTATCAAGACCATATCATCTGGAAAAGTTTTGACTACTTGCAGTTGTGCTTTCAGTTCCTCATCTGATGAGCTATATAGTTTTAAATTATTGACAATGAGAAGATAAGTCTTTTAACTTTGTTGCTTTCAGGGAGCCAAACTATAGCCATGACCCAAACTGTTAAGCAACTACCTTAATGGATTAAGGGCAAGAAAAAAGAGCAATGGTGACAGAGAGGCACCCTGGAATATCCCTCTTTGGATTTAGATGCCTGGAATAATAATTTGCCCTTTATCGTGGCTTAACTGCAGATTGGATTGCCACTGTTTCATGGTCACTGTGATATAGTTTATCAGTGTAGGGTATATCTTATACATTTTTAAGCACTCTTTTGTCCATGAAAGTGGGATACTGTCAAATGCTTTTTTGTAGTCAATCCATGCCATACTTAGATTCTTCCCCCTTTTACAGTTCTACACTATGACTTTAACAACAAATGATCCTTTGTTCCACATGACTTTCTTTTATTGCCCTTTTGTTCTATCACCATAATTGAGTTTCTTCTAAATGACTATAAACTTTGTTGGCATCAATTTCAATGTATAGTTTATAGGTTCATAGGTATGTACTAGGCTATCGGCCCTAGGGCCTATACAAGCCTAGCCATAACAGTTCCCTGGCTATTTCTTCCCACACTATTTACTTCCCCGGACCCCTGTCTAGCAGGGAGACTGACGTGATCCCTAGGGTGAATTTCCTTTCTCCCATCCAATCATCAAGATTCCATTTGAAGAGGGCCAAAGAAGCCCTCTGCTTGACATGTATGAGCAGTCTATTCCAGAGTCTGGGGAGTCTCTAGGTCAGGAACCTATCCCTCCAGCATGTTTTGTTTATTGTGATGACAAGATTTAGATCCCTGGAGTCACTGAAAGGCAAATTATTGGTCTATAATTTTTAGGGTAGCTTGCAGGTTCACTCTTAAGTAGGAACATTGTTTTTCCTGTTGTTACCACATTGGTGTCTGTTTGGGGTGTGCATATAAATAGTTCTTACTTATAACTAAATCTTCATGCAAAAATGTTAACTTACTTTTAACTAGAAGTTAAGTAGTGCATCTGGGCCTGGGGTTTTCCAGTTAGAGACTTTTCTTAACTTTGTTTCAATCTCTCTGGTTGTTACTTCATCCCATTTCATATACTTTACCGTTGATCTTCTAGTTCTTTCGTTTACTTCTTCTGTCCATTTAGTATCTTTGTTATGTTCAACAGGATCTTCATAAATACTTCTCAAAAATGTATCTATTTCTTCTTTTTTTGGTGGTCTTTCAATTCCTTTACCTTGTTTCCCAATTCTCTATAAAACTTTTTTGGGTCATCAATAAATTGCTTATTCTGTACATTTCCTTTATATTTATCGGTGTATCTTCTAAGTTTTTCTGACTGCGCTAATATTTTTAGTTTATTATTTGCAATAGTGCATGATAAATCCTGACTCGTTATAATAGTGCTCATTGGTCTTATCACATCTATCTTTCTGAATATTTTTGTTGATCTGGTCCTTCTTCTATACTCTTCTAACAGTGGCACTTCTTGTCTTAATTACTTTTTAGTTTTCTCTATTTGATACTTCCATCACGGTATTCGATTTCTCTCCTTCCTTTCCCTTACTACTGTTTGTTCTTGTGGTAGAACTTTATCTGTTATTAATTTAGCTGCACAGTAATATATCCTGTTTATTTCTGTTACATTGCATGGATCTCTATGGACAGTCCTAATTACTGTGTTTATTTGTTTTATCAAACTTCTGACTTTTGGGGTTTTATTGACCTTCTGCAGTCCATTTCTTTCACTGATCTTAATATGTCTGTCTATTTCTATTAAATCAAGCAGCTCTTCTCTTAGCTCATTTTCTTCTAAACTGTGTGCACATTTTTTGTTCTCCATTTCCTGTGGGCATTCTATAGAAAGATCTATAGCATCTTCCTGTGGCATATTCTCCTCAATTTCATCCTGTGTCATGCATTGCTCTGTCATATGGGAACTCACTGACCTATCACTCCTCAGCATTGACTGACTCATTTAAGGACCTGGGTATATGGGTAGATCAAGCTACGAGTTTTTCTAATCATATCAACCAATTGATTAATAATGGTTATAGAACTATATGTAGTATAAAAAGATTTATAAAGTCTAGGAAATCAAAAATGATGAAGTTATTATTTGTTAGTTATATCAGACCCAAACTTGAGTGTGGAATAACAATATGAAACTTCTATAAGAAATCAAGCATGAGTAAACTGGAAAGAGTACAAGGGCATCCATGGATGTGAAAATTTATTATAAAAGACTAAAATATCTGCAATTGTACAGTGCCTCTTACATATATCTAAGAGGAGATCATATTCAAGTATATAGGGAATTTAGAGACAACTGCCTCTGGGAATGTTTGGGTTATTAAAAAGTACTAGAGAATCATCAGACAACCTATGTAGAAGATGCTATAGGAATGAAAAGTGTACTAACTGGTTTCTGACAGAGTAGATGATGCATGAAACAGACTATGATGAGCCACCACTGGACCAGCAATCAAATAGCCTCAATCCTCACCACTGGCAACAGTGGGAGACATGCACTGGGAGGATAATAGGTACACACACAGTATTTCCAGATGCAGACTCTGCATCAAGTGTAATTTCCCTTAAGAGCATACAAAGACCACAGTCAGCCCAGGGCTGGTTTCCCCAGATCCCCAATAAGACTCCCCACTGGCACAGCTATAGAGTTGAGATCTCAGCTGAGTGACCAAGCCAAGGCCTCCAGCACCCACTCTGTCCAACCAGTGCTTTGTTTCCCTGCCCAGTTAGCTGACACACACACACACACACACACACACACACACACATACACACACACACACACACACACACACACACACTGAGGTTTGATCTACACACACACACACACACACACACACACACACACACACACACACACACACACACTGATGTTTGATCTACACACACACACACACACACACACACACACACACACACACACACACACACACACACACACACACACACACACACACACACACACACACACACACACACACACACACACACACACACACACACACACACACCTGACAGAGGCTGGCACACATTTACTAGCTATGCCCCCTTCTTCCCAGACTATAAAGTAGTTACCACTGCCAGCAGTCAACTCTTTATCAGCAACTTTAAGGCCCTTAACAAAGGGTGTCCAATTTTGCTGTGTAATATTAATATTAATACAAATGGCAATTTGACCAATAGCAAGGCTATTAGGAGTGGCCCACACAGCATCACCCAATAAATATGCAAGTACTCTCAAAACTTAAATATCTCTACACAGATTAGCCACAATGAAAGGTTTAAATATAGTTAATAATAAATAATAAAAGAACAAGAGAATACTCAGTATATTCACAGTGACAACAGAGTTCAAAATCACAGGAAATATTTAAAACAACACTGAAGGACAGTCTCAAATAAATAAAGAAAAATATCTACAAAAAGCTTCATTATATTCCGGACTGTATCAAAGAGAATTATTATACCCCAGAAACTTACTTACAGAGCAAGGTAGTTGTTGTGGTGAATGGTTTTTGCCAGGTCCAAGACCAAATACAGAATACCCTGTCTCTCTAAGAGACTCCTCAAATTAATATCTCAAATATTTCTGCTGGGATAGCTTACAGAATGACATTTTTATTGTCATCTAACTTTATCCCAGGTGACAATATTTAGCATCTACCTGTGACAATACGTAGACTTCAGATCTTTGACGGATGCTGGAAATCAAAAAACAATTGCATTCCTTCATGCTTTCAGAGGTAGTAATTAGTTCACTCTGACGACAATACAGAAGGCTTCTCAGCACAGACTCTGTGTCTCTAGCTACATTAAAAACTGAAAGATGTCATATTTTATGGCCTAGCCATAAAGTAATTTAATTTCATCCATTTTCCTAAAATTTGCTGGACTGAAGTTAACCTTCCAGTTTCCACTATTGAAATATATACATTTAAACAGTTACTATAGTGCATGTACATTTCTTTTCTAGTAGCATACACTGTGGTTACATTTCAAGCACAAGCACTTTATAAAATATTTTTCCAACACAAATGCAGCAGAGCTAGTAAGAGAGATGACTAGAAAGGTGCTTGGTGTGACATCTGGAAAGAGGAAGGAGGAAAAGGAGACCTGGTGGTGGAATGAAGAAGTACAGGAGAGTATACAGAGAAAGAGGTTAGCAAAGAAGAAGTGGAATTGTCAGAGAGATGAAGAAAGTAGTCAAGAGTATAAGGAGATGAGGTGCATGGCAAAGAGAGAGGTGGCAAAGGCTAAGGATATGGCGTATGAAGAGTTGTATGAAAGGTTGGACACTAAGGAGGGAGAAAAGGACCTGTATTGATTGGCTAGACAGAGGGACCGAGCTAGTAAAGATGTGCAGCAGATAAGGGTGATAAAGGATAATGAGGGAAACGTACTCACACACGAGGAGAGTGTGTTGAGCAGATGGAAAGAGTACTTTGAGGGGCTGATGAATGAAGAGAATGAGAGAGAGAGAAGGTTGGATGATGTGCGGATAGTGAATCATGAAGTGCAGTGGATTAGCAAGGAGGAAGTAAGGATAGCTATGAAGAGGATGAAGAATGGAAAGGCTGTTGGTCCAGATGACATACCTGTGGAAGCATGGAGGTGTTTAGGTGAAATGGCAGTGGAGTTTTTAACTAGATTGTTTAATGAAATCTTGGAAAGTGAGAGGATGCTTGAGGAATGGAGAAAAAGTGTTTTGGTACCGATGTTTAAGAATAAGGGTGATTTGCAGAGCTGTAGTAACTACAGTGGGATTAAATTGATCAGTTACAGCATGAAGTTATGGGAAAGAGTAGTGGAAGCTAGGTTAAGAAGGGCGGTGATGATTAGTGATCAGCAGTATGGTTTCATGCCAGGAAAGAGTACTACAGATGCGATGGTTGCTCTGAGAGTGTTGATGGAGAAGTACAGAGAAGGTCAAAGGGAGTTGCATTGTGTCTTTGAGGACTTAGAGAAAGCATATGACAGGGTGCCTAGAGAGGAGTTGTGGTATTGTATGAGGAAGTTGGGAGTGTCAGAGAAGTATGTAAGAGTGGTACAGGATATGTACGAGAGTAGTGTGACAGCGGTGAGGTCTGCAGTGGGAGTGAAGGATGCGTTTAAGGTGAAGGTGGGATTACATCAAGGATCAGCTCTGAGCCCGTTCTTATTTGCAATGGTGATGGACAGGTTGACAGACGGGATCAGACAGGAGTCCATATGTACTATGATGTTTGCAGATGACATTGTGATTTGTAGTGAGAGTAGGGAACAGGTGGAGGAGACCCTGGAGAGGTGGAGATATGCTCCAGAAAGAAGAGGAATGAAGGTCAGCAAGACTAAGACAGAATATATGTGTGTGTTGAGAGGGAGGATAGAGGAATGGTGAGGATGCAGGGAGTTGAGGTGGCGAAGGTGGATGAGTTTAAATACTTGGGATCAACAGTTCAGAGTAATGGTGAGTGTGAAAGCGAGGTGAAGAAGAGAGTACAGCCAGGATGGAGTGGGTGGAGAAGAGTGTCAGGAGTGATTTGTGACAGACGAGTACCAGTAAGAGTGAAAGGGAAGGTCTGCAAGAGGGTAGTGAGACCAGCTATGTTATATGGGTTGAGACAGTGGCATTGACAAAAAGGCAGGAGTCAGAGCTTGGCGTGGCAGAGTTGAAGATGTTAAGATTTGCACTGGGTGTGACGAGGGTGGACAAGATTAGGAATAAGTATATTAGAGGGTCAGCCCAGGTTGGAAGGTTTGGAGACAAAGCCAGAGATGCAAGATTACGTTGGTTTGGACATGTGCTGAGGAGGGATGCAGAGTATATTGGGAAAAAGATGCTAAGGATGAAGCTGCCAGGTAACAGGAAAAGAGGAAGGCCTAAGATAAAGTTTATGGATGTGGTGAGAGAGGACATGCAGGTGGTTGGTGTGACAGAGCAAGATGCAGTGGACAGGAAGAAATGGAAACAGTTGACCCACTGTGGTGACCCCTAACAGGAGCAGCCGAAAGAAGAAGATGTCTGTACAAACCTAGTTTGATATATACATGACATCCAGTTCTAATACAGTTGTAACACAAGCATCTTATAAAATCAGGTTGATATTCACAAATGACATATAATTATTTACAAAATTCCAGATAGCTGTGCTGGCAGTATCTCCTTTCATCACACAGACTACCAAATTACATTAAAGCAAGTTCTAGTTTAGATATTTTTAAGAACAGCCCAGATACTTATTATGGGACAAGTGATGTGATGTTGTCCATTCTCGCCTTTATTCTTACTGATCAGTCGGGTCCGATCCATCGAATCTGTCTCAGACTTTACCAAAGCTCGAAATCTTCATGAAACTTGTGGGCACTCTCCTATCCCAGAATGCACCTCCAACTACCTCAGATTTAATTTGCCACTCATGAAGATCAACACTTTTCAACAGTTCTGGGCTAAGTATTTCATTTATGGGAATTTTTCTAAGTTTAAACTGTAATTTTCTTTTTTCTTTTCTCAACAGTTGATATATCTCCCTTTTTAAAGCCCATTTTGGTTAGAGGGCCCTTTTCTATCCTCTTCTCGTGCTTCACAATTTTCTGCTTTTTTTAGTCTGTATTGAAACTAGGTATTTTCTATTTAAACTTAATCCTTCCTCTTTTGCTGTGTTTCCACTAACTTAGAGGATACTTTGTTGTTTAAAAAAAAGGTTTCTTAATAATGAAGTGTATTGTTGTTACTTAGTTCTTTAATGTCCATTTAAATTAGAGGACATTTATTCTTTGTTAAGCCTTTTCTCAGTATTATTCTGCTCAAAGGAAAATGTCACAGAAGCAAGACAGATTGTGGCAAAAAAGATGCCCCTAAGTGATAAACAGATGCTATGTGTGTATTCTTTAGGGGCATTGCACCTTCAAGAGTTGTGCTCCATATGCCATGAGTTTAATCAAAGGGCATTAATGTAGTGTAAAAGTAAGCTCATTCTGAAAGGGTTATTAAAAATTCCCTTTTCAGAAGCCATATCTGAAACACCAGAGTCCTTCAAATCCAACCATCCTGGCAGTCTGGCAAATCGGACAAGTCTGCAAAAAGAGATTCCTCAGCTCCAAGTCTATATTGGAGCAGACGGAGAAAATACTGAAGCTGTCTTCCTCTTCTTCTTTATTGGAGCAAACATGGGCCAGATACAAGAAGGCGTTGGAACAATTAAGTTTTTCGACTATAACATTTTCAGTTCTGGGGTTGTTTACAGTACAGAGCTAATCCCCTACTTTGGATCCAGTGTCTCCTTGTGTCCATTCACATATTTCAGCAAAGTCTCCAACTCCTTCAACCCAGTCAACTAGGAGCCTCTCTGATGAAGATGTGGATCAGGTGGTGCAGAGACTCCTGAAGACACCAGCCTTGGCCAAGCTTTTCTTGGATCTGAACCCAAATGTATCAGATCCAACATCCCCATCCTCTGTACCTACTCCTCCAATCTGACCATGTGCTTCGGAAGATTCTGATGTTTTGCTAGTATCAGAGTTAGAACCGAAACTGATGGGCTCTTCAGATCAGACATTGGCCCTCAGTTCCTCCACTCTTTCAGAGCAGGAAGATTCTAGAAGCTAACACTCCCTTGTCAGATCCAGGGAAGTGGATAGGACTGGATAGTCATTGGATCCCATCTTGCCTCTTGGGGCTTCAGCGCAGGTGAGTTCAGCTCCTTCCTTGATCTTGGTCAGCTGTCTTCTGGTCCAGGGGCTCCATTGGCTCCAATTACTTTTTCCTTGGATCCAGGGATTTCTTTGGACCAGGGGTGAGGGTCCTTTGAGATTATGAGGACAGTATTGTCTCCACAGACACAAACAGAGGCTACTCAGGAACTTCCTCCCTCTTCTCAGCCAGTGCCTTCATCTGCTGACATTACCCATCCTCAGGAATGCAGAGATTCAAGGTTTCAGGATGTCCCATGGGGGACTTACTCTTCTTCCGACACATCTCCAGATTACCCCTCTGAGGAAGTTCATTAGAAGAGAAGCTGCATGAGGAAGCACCTGGACTCACCAGAGGAGTCTATCACTTCAAACACTGACCTCGATGAGCCAGAAGGGTCTCCCCCCAGTCACCTCCTGGAGACATCTCTTTTGGAGACATCCGGGAAATGTAAAAACAATGAGGAGGCTGGCAGTCCAGTTCCCCACTGGCTGAGGAATCAGTCTATCTGAAGGCCTTTGGGTCTCGGCCTTCCACCATTTGGGTGACTCTACCTTCCAATGAGGTTATTGATTTAATCTCTCAGAAGGCATGAGAGACCCCAGATACCACAGAGTCCACTCCTTGGAGGCCAAATAAGTACATTACTTCCCTGCCAGACAACACATTTGTATCCAAGGAAGTAGCTGTGAATGCCATGGTCATGGCGGTGGCCACTAAAAAGGAAGACTCTGAAACAAGCCCCTCTATCCATCCTCCTAATAAAGATTCTAGGACCACAGATAGATATGGGAAGCGAGTCTTCTCTTCGGCGAACTTTGCTCTGTGGTCACTGAATTACTTATCCCATTTCATGAGACTGCAGATGGGTCTACTAAAAAAACTATCAATTATCCTCTAGATTGCTGTAGCTGATGAGGTCACAGACAAGGTAGTCTCACAGCTCGCTACCCTAAACATTGTGGTAAACTTGTTCATGAGGTTAATCTCATATGTAGCAGATGGAATGAGTAGACCAGCAGGTTCAGGTATCTGTCTTAGGAGGCAGGCCTGGATGTGCCTTTGTGATATTACAGAGCCCTTCAAGTCTTCCTTCATTAATGCCCCTTCAATGGCTCTTCTTTGTTTGGGCCCAAGGTAAAAGAAACACTCACCAGGTGTGAACAGGAGGGCAGGACTTTTTTTGCCATTGGAGTAAGTTTTTCCACTCCTACTAAGCCCTTTACCAAAGGTTAGAGAGGTAGTGGAAAGATGTGATTCAGGAGATCTCAAAGGTCTTTCCCAGACACACAGGGTGAAAGTTCCCCCAAAGTCAGGGGAGGACAACAATGGAAGACACCAACCACATGGCAGAGGAGGCCCGCAGAATCAGGGCTCTAGAGAAATGTTCTTTAATTTTCAGCTCTGATCCCTCATGTATCCTCTTAATTAACCTTATTACAGTGTCAAGGAATGCAAATGCTTTCATTGCCCTGCTCATAAAATCCAAGCTTACTCTGTTAAATGTTTTCTCTGCATTCAGACCCACCATCAACAGTGACATTTTCTTACATTCTGCTTCCCTCTGGATCATCATTTTTACATTAATGTTGTCCTTTTAATAAAACTACATTAATACATATCTATCAATGCTATTTTTTCAGCCATTATACACATAAACACTTTATAATCATGGTTTAAAGTCAAAATCAGCCTATATGAAGCTGTATTAGGTGGGTCTTTATTCTCTTTAGCTATTATAGCCATGACCACTTTTTTCCATGATGTTGGTGCTTCTCCACTTTTTAAAATACTTTTATACAAATCCTTCCAGATATTTAGGACTTTCTTCCCTCCTAGCTTCCAACCTTCCACAGGAACACCATCTATTCCTGGAGACTTCCTGTAGATTGGTCATACATCACCATTTTCATCTCATCTCCTCCTATCTTACAATTGTAAAAACAAATCAAATCATCAACAAAAATGAACCAAACAATGTACCACCAAAAGAGAGCAAACCAGTTTATTAATCCAATGTGTCAGTAGAAATAAAACTAAGCACAATCAACATACAGGTTAAGCGCTTTCATCTATGTAAATCCCAGACTTCCTCACAACAATTGTAATGTGCATCACTCTTCTTTTATATACCCATCAGCCAATCAAGCCCCCCCCCCCATTTTAATAACAATAAACCATTAAACAATGAATTACTTAATATTTAAATAAAACACATTTTAAAATACACAATTTTCTGAAGTCAAATGTTGTTTAAAATACAAAACTTAATCAAATACCAAATGGCCCAAAAGCCTGTTCTAAAAACTTGCAACCATATAAATCCTGACTATCAAATACTACCCATCCAAACCTGAATTTCTTTCATCAACTCTTATCCTTTTTCATACACTAAGTGTTCTCATAGAATTTTTAAATATAACTAATAATTTATAAAAGGTGTGTGTTGTGTTAAAATTGATGACATTAAAAACAATAAAAAAAATTGTTCTATATAGCTTAGTCTAAAAAATTGTAATGTTAATTATAATTTAACAGCCCTGATCTTAAGGACACTGTTAATACTAATGTTTTTAATTCAAGCCCAGGGGTTTGGCTGCGTCAAACCTTAATTGTCAGTATAACTCTATATTCTAATCTGGATTCCCACTGTCCCCCCAGAGTCTTGTAAAACCTGTCCTAATATAACATTTCTAAAAACTGCTGTTCTGACATTCTTTAGAATGTCTAAATAGTGGGTTTGTGTGCTTCCCATGGGTTACATCATACAGATGTTCGTATACCCGCTTTCATATAGTCCTTTCCATTTTCCCTACATAAAAACCTAACGAGCTTCACATTTAACCAAATATACTACTCCTCTACTATTACAATTAAAATACCCTTTTGGATTAATGTGTAAACCCCTACTCCCTAGGGAAATCTCATCTGTATCCACCATAAACTTACACTGGTTGCAGAAGCCACATTTGTACGTTCTTTCCTTTTCTTGATATTGTATTCCTTCACATTATTAACATGCTTCTCAAATATTTCTTTCAAATTCATATCCCTTCTCCTAATAAACACAGGTATCTCAGCAATAACCTTGTTAATTTCAGAATTTAAGGTTTAAACACCCCCAATGCTTCTTGATAATATTCTCTGAAGAATATGGAGAAAATGTGTGCACAAAAGCAGACTCATAAGTTTCTCCAGTAAGAGGTCTAACAAATTGCCCCATCTGTCCTAGTCCCAGGAGTGGGTAATATTTATGTTCTCTTTCACTAACATCCTCCTGAATTAATTGATCAATCAACTTTACTGGATAACATCTTTGAATAAACAATTTTTTATAAAATTAATTTGCTCTTCAAACACTTTTGAATCACTAGTCATCCTGGAGACTCTAATCAATTGTCTCTTTACAATACCCTTCTTCTGATGTTAAGGGTGTTCACTGTTAAAACGTAAATAGGAGTTCAAAAAGGTATCTTTCAGAAAAATCTTAGAATGAAGCCTATTTTCCTTAAAAGTTTTTGTATATACACACATCCAAATAATTTATTGCTTCCATAGTATATAAATAAGTAAACCTTAAAAAAGTAGTAGTCACTTCTATGTACATAAACAATTCTTTACACTTTAATCCAAAGGCGTATTTTAATTGTAATAGTAGAGGAGTGGTATATTTGGTTAAATGTGAATCCTGTTTAGGTTTTTATGTAGGAAAAACTGAAAGGACTATAAGAAAGCAGGTATACAAACATCTGTATGATGTAACCCATGGGAAGGACACAAACGCACTATTCAGACATTCTAAAGAATGTCAGAACCACAAATTTAAATTTTTTATATTAGAACACATTTTACAAGACCCTAGGGGGAGCAGTGGGAAGCCAGATTAAAATATAGAGTGTTATATTGGCAATTACGATTGCACGCAGCCAACCTCCTGGGTTTGAATGAAAACATTAACATTAACAGTGTCCTTAAGATCAGGGCTGTTAAAGTATAATTAACATGACAATTTTTTAGAATAAACTATATAGAACATGGAGGTTTTTAATGTTATTCATTTTAACACAACACACACCTTTTATACATTATTAGTTATATTTAAAAATTCTATGAAAACATTTAGTATATGAAAAAGGACAAGAGTTGATGAAAGAAATTGAGGTGTGGATGGGTAGTATTTGATAGTTAGGATTTATATGGTTACAAGTTTTTAGAACAGGTTTTTGGGCCTTTTGGTATTTGATTAAGTTTTGTGTTTTAAACAACATTTGAGTTCAGAAAATGGTGTATTTTAAAATGTGTTTGATTTAAACATTAAGTAAATAATTAATTCATTGTTTAATGGTTTATTTTTATTAAAATGGGGGGTTGATTGGCTGTTGGGTATATAAAGGAAGAGCGATGCACATTACAATTTTTCTGAGGAAGTCTGGGATTTACTCAGACAAAAGCACTTAACCTGTATGTTGATTGTGCTTGGTTTTATTTCTACTGACACATTGGATTAATAAACTGGTTCACACTCTTTTGGTGGTACATTGTTTGGTTTGTTTCTGTCCTATAATTGAACAATGTCTAACACTACCCTTGGCATATTTAATTCTTCCATAAATATTTCCATTTACACTTTTCGTGATTTCCACATTTATCTGAAAAAATGGTGGCATCCTGTGTGGCTGAGGCTGTTTCAGCTCCACAGAGGAATGTGCATTATTTGTCTTGTTTTAAATCAGAATGCACAGAAAAGTCAGAACCAGGAGGAAAAACGAAGGCATGCTAATTTATACTGTTGATATACTCCTGGAAATTTAACCTCTTAGTTGGCTGTGATGTGTGTTTGATGAGTTGCTGTTAGTGAGGCCTATAAGGCCTAGCACACTCCAGTTACTCAACGAACTGGGAATCATATTACAACATGGCCATAAGTGCTTTGGTTGAGAAATCATGTCCCCCACCACTCAGAGGATGTGTATTAAATGAAGGAGATGTGACAAGTCAAGGAAATCTGGTTCTAGGGCTGGTATAACTGCAAGACTTAAGGCCAATCCCGACAGACCTGCACTTCCATCCATGTCACTAGCAAATGTTTGGTCTCTGGATAACAAGACGGATCACTTAAAGCTGGAACTCTCCACATGCAGTATAAGGTGAGAAACTGTTGTTTGCTTGTATTCACTGAGACATGGTTGAACACTAATATTAATGACAGTGCAGTTCTTGTGGAAGGAATGACATTATTTTGAGCTGACAGTGACTAGAATCTCAGTGGTAAAGCCAGAGGAGAGGGGAGTCTGTATTTATGTAAACAACAACTGTAAACTAGATAAGACCCACTGCTCAGAGAACATTGAATTTATGTTGCTAAAATGCACACCCTTCTACCTGCCAAGGGAGTTTAGTGGTGTGACCGTTACATCTGTGTACATCCCTCCAAATGCCACTACCAAAGAGGCATTGGCTAAACTTTACCAGTTCATAAATGATACCCAGAGCAAGACTCAAGAGTTTGCTTACATATTAGCAGGTGACTTCAACAAAACCTACCTGAAATCAGTACTACCCAGATACTACCAGCATGTGGAATTTGCAACAAGGGGGTTGAACATACTGGACATGGTCTTCACCAACATTAAGCAAGCTTACAAGGCAATGCCCCATCCGCACCTGGGTAGCTCAGATCACCTACCATTATGCTTGTTCCTGCATACAAACCACTGCTAAACAGAAACAAAACATCTAAGAAACTAGTAAAGGTTTGGCCAGAGGGTGCAGTCTCGGCACTGCAGAACTGCTTTGAAAGCACAAACCTGGATGTGTTCAAGGAGGCAGCTACAGTAAACCATCAAGTAGACCTTGAGGAGTACACTGAGTTGGTGATGGCCTACATCACAAAATGTGTGGATGATGTCACAGTCACTAAAAGTATCACCACACAGGCAAACCAGAAACCCTGGCTGACAAGCAGGGTAAATGAGCTCCTGAAAGCAAGGAATGTTGCATACAAAGCAAATAACAATGCATTCAGGGTGTCCAGAGCTAATCTCAATAGGGGGATAAAGGAAGCAAAACATAAGTATGGCCAGAGAATGCAGGGTCACTTCAATGACACCAGATGGCTGTGGCAGGGGATACAAGTTACAACAGACTACATGCCTGTTTCTTCAAAATGTGATTACAACATTGAATTCCTGAATGAACTTAACAACTACTTCAGTAGGTTTCATGAGGGGAACAACACCATGGCAACTGAACTCCCCATTAAACAAAATGAGGAAACACTCTGCTCAACTGCCAACAGTACTTGCGGACATTTTTAACATATTTCTGTGCCAGGCCCGAGTACCAAGGTGCTTCAATACTACTACTGTAATACCCCCCAAAGAAATTGCAGCCAGCCTCCCTATGTGACTACTGTCCAGTTGCTCTGACCTTGACGGTGATGAAATGCTTTAAGCAGTTGATCAAGGACCACCTATCTGCAAATCTACCAGCATCACTAGACATGCTTCAGTTTGCCTATGGGGCTAACCTCTCTACAACAGATGCCATCTCATTTGCTCTTCATGAATCCTTGGCACATCTTGGTAACAAAAACTGTTATGTAAGGATGTTATTCATCGCTTTTAGCTCTGCCTTTAATATGGTCATCCCTCAATACCTGATTGAGAAGCTTGTCCAGCTGGGTGTCAACACCTGCTTATGCAAATGGATCCTGGACTTTTTCACTGATAGACCCCAAGAAGTATGCGTGGGCAATAACACCTCAAGGAGCTTAACACTAAGCAAGGGAGTCCCTCAGGGATGTGTCATAAGTCCTCTGCTGTTTACCTTACTAACTCATGATTGCATCACCAGACATAATTTGAACCAGATCATCAAGTTTGCTGATGACATCACTATAGAGGGTCTTATCAGGAGTGGAGACGAGTCTGCCTACAGAGATGAGGTGAACCACCTCATTAACTTGTGTGATATTAATAACCTGGCCCTAAACATGAATACAACCAAGGAGTTAGTGATGGACTTCAGAAAGAATCAGGGCTCACATCACCCACTCATAATTAAAGGGAATTAGTGGAGACAGTGAGGAGCACCAAATTTCTAAATGTGTATATTTCTGAGGACTTAGCATGGTCAATAAATACTAATCACACTGCAAAGAAAGTACATCAATGCCTCCACTTCTTGTGGAAGCTGAAGAAAGCCAATCTCCCTTCCTATGTCCTCAAAACCTTCTATAGGGGGTAACATTGAAAGCACCTTGACTAGTAATGTCACAGTCTGGTTCGGGAACTGCAGAGCCTCAAACCGAAAGACCCTACAGAAGGTAGTGAAGGTAGAGAGAAGATCATTGGATCCTCACTTCCAACTCTGCAGGCCCTATACACAGCACGATGTATTGGCAGAGCCAGAAAAATAATCAAAGACGACGCACACCCTGCACATGGCCTGTTCTCCTGCTTATCTTCAGGAAGACGATACTGTAGTATGGGTTGTAAGTCCTCCAGGTTTAGTAGGAGTTTCTTCCCACATGATATCGGGCTGTTGAACTCTACAACATATCAATAGCCGGTGACCAGAACAATCAGTAGTACAGCTGTCTTCTTGTGCAATACCTACGTCAAGCTGCTTCAAACGTGCAATCAGTAGTGACTGAACATTCCGTACAATATACTTGTGCTACTCAGTATATTCTGTATACTCTGTGCAATAACTGCTTTTCCACATGTGCAATATTTGATGAAGGCTGCTACCAGTGTTATAGAGGTATCTCAGATCCTGTCAGTCTTGTTTAGTACGTTTATTTTACTGCACTGTTATACGTCCTTGTTATTCTCTGTAGGTGTATGTGATATATGCACTCGGTACCAGTGTTATAGAGGTATCTCAGATCCTGTCAGTCTTGTTTAGTACATGTTTATTTTACTGCACTGTTATTCTCTGTAGTTGTATGTGATAGATGCACTTGGAATCGAAACAAAGTAATTTCATTTAGTTAACACTGTTTGTGGGTCTGAATGACAATAAAATTTATTTTGACTTTATTTTGATCTGCTGTATACAGATTCTCATAACATTTACAAAATATTTCTAATACATCTACAAGATCTCTGGTAATTTTCCCTGTTCTAGACTCCCTAAGCTTAGCAACAGCCCCTTCTACTTTCTGTTACCTGAGCTGTTGTACTGAAAGCTTTTGTGCTCTGGAGTTATAAAAAAAATTGTTGCTTGATAGCAATCTTTCTAAACTCATGCATATTACCCAGTTTGTTCCTTATTTTCTCTTTAGCAAGCAGTAATTGCACCTTTTCTTGTTCTGTGCGATTCCCCCTATTATACAATACTTAACCTTTGTCAGTCCCTCTAAAGAACTCGTTACTTCTTAACCATATCTCTTTTTCTTTTATTTCTACCTTAATCTCCACTTTCATTTTATCTCACTCCCTAGCTGTATTTTCTGAACAAATTTCTATCTTCCCTAATAATTCCTGAATAATTCCCACTAGCCATTCCTTAAATTCCCCTGTGTTTAACAGACAGGTGCAGAAGTGCCAGTGTTTCATTTTTATTTCATTACCCTACATTGTTATTTTAGTTATCATTAGCGGGTGATATGAAATACTTATTGGCTGTGTATCAAGATTTTCAAGTAAATGCACACGCTGCTGTGAAATATAATTTCTGTTTAGCGTAGTCCAGTTTTTGCCTTGGGGAATATATAAATTCTCTCCAAGCTCCTACTACTGAATTCACATTTTTCATACAAATAGTTTCATAAATTTCTTCAACATTCTACCCTCTTTTGTTATATTTTTTCCATCTAGGCCCCCAAGATACATCCTCACTGCTGCAAATCAAATTGCATACTTATGGCTGTTGAAGCTGAAGGGCCTCAAATTACTCAGGTCTGTAGAGAGGGGTCATCCTTATATGGAGGGGAGTTGCAGCTGCTGTTCTCCAAGCATCAGGCACACACCCAGTGGAGATGCTGAGACTTACAGTAAGTAGAGGCTCTGATAGTGCATCTTTGTCCAATGAGAATGCAGCCGGTATGTAGTCTGGTCTAATAGAAGTACTATTTTTAATGGTTCACAGGGCTAAGGCCAAGAGCATTCTAGGGATACTGGAGGCAACAATGTTGGTAGAGGGGAAACAGCACTAAATATGTCTGCTAATGCATTGGCTACATCCTTAGGACTGGAATGTGGGAATTACAGATGAGTTCAGTGCATTGCTGGACATTATGTCTTAATATTCCATACAACATAAGATAGATTTGTAACATCCTTTAGTATCTTTAATTACCTTAAGCTCATATTCTGCTTTATATCTTCAAACAGCGTTCTTCACTGGCATGTGTGGTCCTAAGATAGGGGGATGGGGATAGTTTGTGACTTCACTGGCATGTGTGGTCCTAAGATGGGGGGATGGGGATAGCTTATGACTTTTTGTTATTTTTCTTCTTTTGTTTTACAACTTTCTAATAAGCAAATTCCTCCAGCAGTCTGCTCCTGAAGTTATCATTATATATTTACTTTAGAGTGAAAAAGTGCGTTAGAAAAGGCAAAATTTCCACAAATTTTAATTCCCTACTGTGTTCCTTCGTTAGCAAGACATCAGCGACATTTTATTTTATCTTTAAACCCTTTGAAAACAAGCAAACCACATGTAAACAGGAATATTAATAATAAAAAAACAAAACACCAGTCCATTGAAACTCACTGTTTAATGAAAATACAAATAGCGATTTCATCCTGTTGAACATAGAACCAACTCATCAGGCAAACACACTCCACTACAAAATGATTTAAATAAGAACATTAACTTGTCACATGACATCACTCAAATAATTAAGTTCAGTACTGCAGCTGTCTTGAAGCCGCGGTGGTACAGCGGTAGCATTGTTGCCTCAAAGCAAGAGGTTCTCCTGTTCGATTCTTGGCTGGAGTGCCTTCTATGTGGAGTCTGAATGCCCTCCCCGCGGTTGAGTGGCCTCCGAAAGACATGTGTGAATGGGCGTGCCTTTGCTGAAGGTTGGACGTCGGGCTGGCAACTTGGCACCATAAAAATCAACTGCTAATCATTAGTGGACCGGAGTTCCATTGTGGCGACTTTTAACCGGGAAAAGCTGAAAAGACAAACAAAAACTGCTGCTGTCTTGACTTTAAAGAACAAGACATATTTAAACTGTCATTCATACCTGGAAAACAAGAAGAATCAAGTCTGATTTGCCATGCAGACTCATATCTGTCAAGAACAGCTTCCATGTCTTCCCCTCCAAAATCATTTTTAACATTTTCTAACACAAAAAAAGCAATCTCTGCTGTTATTCGATAGGTCACCAACTATCCTCTCTCCATTATGGCTGGCTTTAATTACGTCAGCATGAGGGTTTGGTGTTGGCCCCTTTTTCTCTCAAAAGCTTTTTAGCTTTGCAATTAGAAAACTCGTTTCTTTTCTTTCAGCTACTGCAAAAATATTATGCAGTTTAGTCTGAGCAACTGCCTTACTGTCGCACTTAAGTTTACCATGCAACACGTTAGACATCTTGTGTAGTTTACCATGCACAGTGCAAAGCATACAAAGCTTTCTACATTGGACAGACTAGTTGAAGGCTAAAGGATCATGTTTCAGAACATTTAAGGCCGATTACGAAAGGGAATACAAAAAATGTGAAATAGTGTGTAATGCACAAAATTTAACAGATGTGCATTTTTTATATTAGAAGAAGTTAAAACTGATTTTTAGAGGGGGAGACACTGAAGGTCTTCTTTACAAGCATGAGCTGGTGTGGCAATTCAGATTTAATCTGAAAGCGCTTTTGTATTTTCATTTATTAGTGAGTTTTCATGGCCTGGTATGTTACGTTTTATTATTAGTTATCTTTTTCTTTTTTTTTTTGGTTGGGTGTGTTGATTCGGGTAGCTGCTAGACAGACTAGGACCTTATCTAAACAGAGCAGCAGTGGCAAGTTTACTTTTCTGAAAAAAAAACATTGGACAAGTTTTTTGCCACTAATTCTAATGTCCTGATGTGTTTCTCTGTTAGCAAGGTGTGATGTCCCAACCTCTGGCCCAGTAATCAAGAAGCCTCACTCCTCACCACTTGCACCAGTGGGAGGACATACATTGGGAGGATAGCAAGTACACACACAGTATTTCCAGATGCGGCTCTCTGCATCAAGTGCAGTTTCCCTTAAGAGCACACAGAGACCACACATCTTTAAGCTCAGTACTTTGTAAAATACCTTTTCAACACATGCTTCTGTACCAGCAGTTTGATATACATACAGTTCTAACACAAGCATACGAAACATGTTGATATTCACAAATGACATATAATTATTTACAAAATTCCAGATAGCTGGGCTGGCAGTATCTCCTTTCATGACATCCCCCCGTCGAAGATTCAAGCTAGTTTTTTAAGAGACCCTTGAGAAACACTGTTCAAGAGGGATGAGCCTCTCTGGGAATACCTTAGTAACTTGGCATTTTGCTGATTGGTTCGATGTAGCCATATTAAGGGATTGTGATCTGTAACTACAGTGAATTTCCTTCCATACAGATAAGGCTGAAGTTTCTGCAGTGCCCACACTGTGGCTAGACATTCCTTTCCTACAGCTGCATATCATTCCTCCCTGGGATGGAGCCTTAGACTGAGATATACCACTGTGTGCTCTTCTCCCTGCACAACAAATTCTTTGCTGTAATCTGGACTGGCTAACACAGGGGGTCCTCCCGAAGCTCCTTTAAGCTTCTGGAATGCCTGCTCACATGCTGGAGTCCACACTGCCTTATCTAGCCTGTTTTTCATTGTCAGATCTGTGAGGGGAGGTGCTATAGTACTATAATTGGGGGCAAACATTCTGTAGTACCCTGCTGTCACTAAGAATGCCCTCACCTGCTCTTTGGTAACAGGGGCAGGCCATGCCTGAATGGCTTCCACTTTGGCACGTTCTGGCTTGATCTTACCACTCCTCACTCTATGTTCCAGGTAGGAGACCTCTGCCATACCTGCCTGACATTTGCTGGGCTTAATGATCAACCCTGCCCTCTGTAGTCTGCCTAGCACCTCCCTGATATGCTGAAGGTGTTCTTGCCAGGAATGGCTGTAGATGGCAATATCATCCAGGTAAGCAAGGGTGAAATCTCCTGCTCCTACTAGGATATGATCTACCAGCCTCTGGAAAGTCGCAGGGGCATTTTTCATCCCAAAGGGTATCTTCGTGAACTTATACAAACAGAAAGGAATCACAAAGGCTGACCTCTCTCTAGCGTTGGGAGCCAAGGGCACCTGCAAGTAACTGTTGATAAGATCAACAGTGGTAAGATACTTAGCCCCACCCAGCTATTCTAGGGCTTCATCTGTCTTAGGCATGGGGTAAGCATCCAACTCCATGTGACTATTTAATTTCCTGTAGTCCACACAGAACCTGGTGCTACCATCTTTCTTTGGTACCAGCAACACTGGGGAGGCCCAGATACTGCTGGACTCCTGGATTACCCGTAGTTCCAACATTTCCTGCATCTCCTCCCTCAGAATCTGTTTGACCCTCTCAAACAACTTATAAGGGGCCTGCTTAATAGGCCTTTGGGATCCTGTATCAACATGGTGCTGCACCAGGTGGGTGCACCCTGGTTTCCCAGTGAACAAGTCCCCAAACTCCTGTAACACTGCTTGGACTTCTGAAACCTGGGTAGGGGATAGCTGCTGGAACATTGCTACCCTTTCCACTGAGGTATCAGTCCGAGCCTCACTGAGGAGATTAGTCACCAGATTCCCCCGAGACTCCTCCTGCCATCCATTGCAAATACTCGGCACAAGGGCCTCGCTATCATGGTAAGGTTTTATCATGTTAATATGGTACAATTTATTTTCCTGCCTCCTTCCTAGCAGTTCTACCATGTAGTTAACATCACTGACCTTTCTTACCACTTTGAAGTGTCCCTCCCAAGCTGCCTGCAGCTTGTTGTGTCTGACAAGAATGAGAACCATAACCTACTGCCCTACATAATACTCTCTAACATGAGCATTCCTGTCATACAAGACCTTTTTTGTTGTTGGGCTTCTGCCAGGTTCTTCTGGGCCAACCCCATGAGTTCCCTGAGCCTTGTCCTGAGATTTAGGACATATGCCACAAGAGACTCCTTGTGGGATTCACATTCACCCTTCCACTCATCATGAATCTAATCTAGAGGTCCCCCTCATCCTATGCCTATACAGCAACTCAAAGGGTGAAAATCCTGTGGATTCCTGGGGCACCTCCATGTAAGCAAACAACAGATGGGCAAATATTTGTCCCACTCTGCAAATGCCTGTATTATGGTCTTGAGTGTAGAGTTTAACCTTTCAACAAGACTATTAGTCTGCAGATGGTAGGGGTGGTCTTTAAGTGCTTCACCCCACAGTGCTTCCAACAGACAAGCCAGCAGGTCTGCCAAGAAACTGGCACCTCTGACAGTCAGTATTTCTTTTTGGAATACCTACCCTGCTGAAAATCTCTAGCAAAGCATTTGCCACCTTTTCTGCCTCAATGGAGGACAGGGCCACCGCTTCAGGGTATCTGGTAACATAATCTACTACTACTAGGATATACTTCTTCCCTGTAGAACTTGGGGAACTCAAAGGCCCTACAATATCCATAGCTACCCTCTGAAATGGCTCCTCAATCACAGGCAAAGGCATCAAAGAAGCCTTGACCTCCCTCTCCTGTCTTGCCTACCTTTCGGCATTGCTCGCAGGTCCTGCAGTACCCTGTTACATCTCTGGAAATCCCAGGCCAATAAAAGTTCTGCATAATACATCTCTCGGTATGCTTTATGTCCATATGACCTGCAAAGGAATATAATGGGCTAAGTCTAGAAGTGCGACATGGTAGGCTCTGGGCACTACCAACTGCTGTGTTCTCTCACCCTCTAGCTCTCTGTCAGGGGTCCATTCTCTATACAGTAACTCTTTGTCCCAGTGTACAGATTCCCCTTTTCCTTGACAACCAGGTGCCTCACTGGTTACCTCATTCAGGCTTTGTAATGTAGGGTTTGAGAGTTCAGCCTGTCTCAACTCTCTCTTTATAACCCTTCCCAGCTCCCCTTCCATAGGAAGTCTGGTATTCTCTGACAGCAGTGCTTCACTGTCAGCCTGGCTACTACTACTCACCTCTGCCCTTGCAGTCACTCTATCCAAGGGAACATCAGTACCCCCAGGCAGCTGTGGATCACCTTCAGTCTCACTGCTACACCGTAGCTCCCTCCCTGAAGTAACCACCTCACCAGCCCTGTCTTCAAGTCTACAATTTGCCTGGGTCCCCCTCAGGCTACCAGATCTACATGCTTATCTCCAAGCCTGACTGCATGTCACTGCATGCACACAATGTACTGTATTATCAAAATCATTCCCTATTAGGACATCTGCAGGGATATCCTCAAACACACCTACTTGCTAGCTCCCTTTTCCACCTTCCCAGTCAAGCTGAACCCTAGCCAAAGGTATATGTAATGGGGTCCCTCCTAAAGCTCTGAATGGAATAGACTGCCCAGGCAAGTAGCGTTCCTTTGTAACCATTGCAGGCTTCATCACGGTTGTGTTAGAGGCTGTCTTTCTCTTAGCCATTGCCTCTTTCCCACTCACTAAGATAGGATATAACCTCTTGCAGTAGTTTGGTACCCTTGTTGTCTCAAGACAACCAACTGTTGGAATTTTCTCATTCCCACTTACTGGCTCTCCCACTTTTGTTCCCCACCTTGCCTCCATGGACATATTATGCTACATGGCCCCACTGGTTGCATTTGAAACATTTAACCCTTGGTCCTTGACATGCAAGGGACTAGCGGCTTCCCCTGATACTGGCAGATTCTGTTAGGGAAGTATGGGCTGCTCATGAAGGGTTCCCTTAGACCCATGAGCAGCACTGGGTGTCCCCTTCCTGTGCAGTGATGACCTGCTTGCTAGGTACAGGTCTCCCTTCTTCCCCAACTCATCTACAGTACTGCATTGTCTATCAGCTAACTAGGTCAGAGGCTGTGTCTCTCTTAGCCATGGCCTCTTTCCCATTCACTAAGATAGGATATAACCTCTTGTGGTAGTTTGGTACCCTTGCTGTCTCCAGACAACTCACTGCTGGCATTCTGTCATTCCCACTTACTGGGTCTCTTAGCTTTTGTTCCCCACCTTGCCTCCATGGGCATCTATATACTAGATGGTCCCACTGGTTGCATTTAAAACATTTTACCCTTGGTCCTGGACGTGTACCTGGACTAGTGGCTTCCCCTGCTACTGGCAGACTCTGTTGGGGTGATTTCAGCTGCAAACCATGGGTTCCCTTAGAGCCATTTGCAGCACTGGGTATTCCTTTCCTGTGCAGTGATGTCCTAATTGCTAGGTATAGGTCTCCCTTTATCACCAACTCATCTGCGGTGTTACATTCCCTATCTGCCAGCCAGATTCTCATGTCCTCAGGTAAAGTGCTAAGGGCTTGTTCCCTCACCAAAAGGTCTGCCAGCCCTTCAAAAGTGGTGACCTGACACCCACTTACCCATCTATGAAAATAAGTACTTAATTCAGCAATATATTCGCACAAACATTCATCTGCCTTGCGTCTATACTCACAAGACTTTTTTCTAAATGCATCAAATGTTAGCTTAAAGCACTCTAAAAGACAATTTTAACAGTATTATAATTTAAGCAGCCAGTATCAGACAATTTAGAAATAGCAGTTACAGCTTTACCATGGAGTAAGTGGGCCAGGAACTGTACCCAGAGCCCTTGGTCAACATTATACTATTTACATACCCTTTCAAACATATGAATAAAACTGTCAAAATGATTAACCTCTGTAAATTGTGGAAGAAATCTACTGACCTTTGTTGATTCTGGGGTTCAGTTACCCTTCCCCATTACCTCCATGACCCTGGCGAAGAGTCAGCATCTCCTTTTGTTGCCTCTGCTTCTCATTCTCTCAGTTTCCAGATGTCTCAGTCTCTCTGCTGATTCCAGTGCCATGTGTTTCTCCTTTTCTTCAGCCTCCAAACGCAGCAGACTCTCTGCAGATTATAGTTTTAACCGTTTGGCCTCCAGTTCAAGTCTCTTTAACTGCAGACGTATTTTTAAGTCCTCTGTAGAAAGGTTGAACTGTCCATTTTCTGAGAGTTGTACTTCCCCAAGGCTAGTCTGGATGTCCTCCTGTTTGCTGGTCTGTGAAACAGCTGTGACCAAGGCTGCAATTATTTCTGCTTTAGTCAGGTTGGCATGCACCAGTCCTTTGTCTTGGCACATCTCAGCCAACTAGCTCCTTGTCAGCTTACCATAGTCCTCTGCTGACATCTGACATGACATGACAGCATGACTGCTGACACCCTCCCTAAGTTAACAAAAATAAATAAATAAATAAAACTATTGTGATATGAAACTCTTGAGTGTTCACTGTGTGGCTGATTGAGATAAAAAAACACCTTCTTTAGTGACCACTGCTTACAGGCTACAGGAATTTAATATCTACACCACTGAATCCAAATATGTGGATATTCCACCACTCCCAACCAATATATGTGATGCTCCAACCTCTGGCCCAGTAATCAAGGAGCCTCAATCCTCACCACTAGTATGTACATTGGGAAGATGACATGTGCACACAGTATTTCCAGATGCATCTCTCTGCATCAACTGAAATTTCCCTTAAGAGCACCCACAGACAACAGTTAGTCCAGGGCTGGTTTCTCCCTCTTTCTGCAGATCCACAGTAAGACTTCCCACTGGCACAGCTATAACGTTGAGATCTCAGCTGAGTGGCCAAGACATCTAGCATCATCTCTGTCCAAGGAGTGCTTTGTGTCCCTACCCAAGTAGCTGACACACACACACTCTTGGAGATTTGTTTTACACACACACACACACACACACACACACACACACACACACACACACACACACACACACACACATACACAGACATCTGGGAAAGGCTGACATAGGTTTACTAGCTATGCTCCCTTCTGCCCTGACTATAAGGTAGCTATTACTGCCACCGGCCAAACTCTTTATCAGCTACTTTAAGGCCCTTAACAAAGGGTGTCCAATCTTACTGTGTAATGTCACTATCAATACAAATGGTAGTTTGACCAAGAGCAAGGCTGTTAGGAGTGGCCCACACAGTGTCACCAAATAAAAATGCAAATACTCTCAGAACCTAAATATGTCTCACAAATATCAGCCACAATGAAAGATTTAAATATATTTAATAATAAATAATAAACGAACAAGAAAATAGTATATAATCACAGTAACATCATAGTTCAAAATCATAGGAAATATTTAAAACAACATTGAAGGAGTCTCAAATAAAGAAAACATCTAAACTATACTTCACTATATTCCTGACTAAATCTAAGGGAATTACTATACCCTAGCTAACTTTACTTACAGAGGAAGTAAGGCAGATGTGGTGAATGGGTTTTCCAGCTGATGTTGTCAAGTCAAAGACAAATACAAAATGCTATCTCTCTCTCTCAGAAACTTCCCAAATTAATAACTCAAATATTACTGCTGGGATACTTACAGGATGACATAATTTATTGTCATCTGACTAGTTCCCACACTCAAAACAACCAATGATGCCAGTTGGTAGCATTTGGCATCTACCTGTGAAAATACCTAGACTTCAGATCTTTGGCAAATAGTGGAAGTCATAAAATAATTTATATTGCTCCACATTTAAAGGCAATACAAAAACTTCTCTAGTATAGATGTTATGTCTCCTGTTGCACTGAAACTGAAAGATAACATCTTTTTTTATGGCCCAGCCATAAAGTAATTTAATTTCAACAATTTTTCTGAAGTTTTTCAAGTTAACCCCCTGTGTTCCAGTATTCCCTGTTAAAATATATACATTTAAACAGTTACAATAGTGTATATACATTTCTGTTCTTTTCCAGTAGGGTACACTGTGGATACATCTTTAAACTCAGTACTTTGTAAAATACCTTTTCAACACAAGCTTCTGCACCAGCAGTTTGATATACACATAACATACAGTTTTAATACAGTTGCAACCCAAATATATGAATCATTCTGATATTCACAAATGATATATAATTATTTACAAAATTCCAGATGGCTGGGCTGGCAGTATTTCCTTTCGTGACACAAGGCACCAGGGACATTTTATTTTATATTTCTGTTTTAAACTAAAACATGCCATTCTTCTGGGCCAAGATTATTATTATTGTAATAGAACTCTTATAAAACCATAGCTCGGGTTATTAAAGCATAGTATGCAAATGTCTGTTCCATCAGGCATATGAAGAGCTGAATTTCAGTATATCAAGTAAGGATTTATCATTTAAGATACTTTTGCCTAATTCAGTATTGCAGTACATACTACTTGTAGATTCATAAACTAAAGTAATATTGGCATGACCTTTGAGATGGCTTAATTGGCTTGTAACTAGTATATGTAACACCTAAGGGCTTGTGTAAACAATAGTAACTATAGAGCCACTAAATGTATATGAACTTAAAGACCTATACATCACAAATTTCTCATGGCCTGTACTAATTACAGACTGCACTCACAAAATTATTCAAGACTATTAGATCAGCCATCATAGAAGGTCATTTAGAAAGAAAGGAGAGCTGCAAATGTAGCAATGGAAAAGCAGTGCTTGCTATAAATGAACTTGTAATGAACTAGTAATAAGTTATTTCATCCAGAACTCGACTTCCCAACAGACAGGGGACCCCAACGTGACCTTGATGAACCTAATCAGCACAGTGTTATTCATTCTTCATTTTTGGGTGACAATAGGTCTCAGTCCCAGGAGTAGATAGTGGGCCCCAATGTGACCCTGATGAGCCCAATCAGCACAGTGTTATTCATTCTTCATTTTTGGGTGACAATAGGTCTCAGTCCCAGAAGTAGATAGGGGCCAGAATGTGACCCTGATGAACCCAATCAGCACAATGTTATTCATTCTTCATTTTTGAGTGACAATAGGTCTCATTCCCAGAAGTAGATAGGGGCCCTAATGTGACCCTGATGAGCCCAATCAGCACAGTGATATTCATTCTTCATTTTTGGGTGACAATAGGTCTCGTTCCCAGAAGTAGATAGGGGCCCTAATGTGACCCTGATGAGCCCAATCAGCACAGTGATATTCATTCTTCATTTTGGGTGACAATAGGTCTCATTCCCAGAAGTAGATAGGGGCCCTAATGTGACCCTGATGAGCCCAATCAGCACAGTGTTATTCATTCTTCATTTTTGGGTGACAACAGGTCTCACTCCCAGGAAAGTGAATGTATCAGGAAGAAAGAAACAAATGAAACAGAAAAAGCAGGACTAGGTTAAGAAACAAGACGGATTGCAAAGGTATCACAAACATGATTTCAGAAAGGAGAATCAAACAGAAGTCTTAGTAAAAATGTAATAGATCCTAGCGATAACATAGCGTGCATTCAAGAAGAGGCTGTAAGACAAAGTGTAAACACCATCAGGTCTAAGCAGACAGAGTGTAATTGTAGTAAGGGAAAGAAAGATTAGCATGTTGACACCCCTACATCTAGTGAACATGAGACGGCTGTGCATGAAAGCCTGTCTCGTCCGCATCAATACCACTAGACACAATGGGTGATGACATTAACAGGAATTTTTTAAGGTGTAAGGAACCAGGGGTTAATCAGTCCTTAGAAACACATCTCTTCAATAAGCAGCAATGAAACACTAGACAATAACTTTTTAAATGTTCCTTTTGTAATACAGTGTTAAAAAAAGTGTGATGAACTAAAATTCATTTTACAAAAATCATTTATGATTATTGCAATACTAGAGGCACATGACTGATCATATATACACCTGGAATGAGTGCTTAAGACAGCATACAAGAGGAGGTGTTTTTACTGATTTTTAAATCTGCTCCTTTGAGTATGACTTCAATAAATAAAAACACTAACAGCTGATTTCCTAATTTTAGAGAGACCGAGAGATTAATACTAAATTATCAGACATCAAGAATGGAGAACACTAAGCATCACAAATTTCTGGATTATATAGATGAGATTGTATAACATAATACTACCATACCATTAAGAGACTTAAATTATCTAACAAACTGAAAGCTACTTTCTGCCAAGACAAAATACAGTCTAAAAGTTAGATATACAAAAAGCAAACAAAAAAGCTACTATTATTTCATAATTTTTGCCACATGGTTAACTAACATTCAAGGACTCAAAATATCAGATCTTTTTGTAACTAACACTGAAAACGTATTAAGCCAACTTTAAATTGGTCCTCCACTAGGGAAATCTGATCTAACTCTATCTCTTCCAGAATTAATACTTTAAAAGATGTCAGATTAATAATACATATAATTATGGATTAATACAATATGGCAGGATAAGGGATGAACTGAATCATATTAAATGAACATGACTGGGAGAAGATCATTCTGTAACCAAAATCTGATCTATATTAAAAAGAATAAGCCAACAAAACTTCAAAACTAACAACCGTTAGAAAGAAAAATATTCTTCCAAGATGGTGGAGCATAAAATTAAGATGTATAAAAGAAAGAGCACACAGAATATACACCAAACATTCATCAATGAAAAACAAGACACAATTAAACAAAATATAAAACTAATTTCAAGATTTAATTAAGCTTGGATACAGCTTATTTTCATAAAATGTTCTCCAAGAATAAAAATGCATACTATAACTATAGTAATTCTTATAAAAAAGAAAATAAATCTAATTATAACTATAATTACAAATTAGAGCATTACCAATGATCCAAAGTTATTACCAGCGGCATTTAACAATCATTTTGTTAATGCAGGTAGTAAAGGGAAATTAATACAATACTATACACAACTCAATATTAAAGGTGGACGGTTTTAAACACCACCATAAAGCAAAGCACTTGAGAGTAGATAAAAGCACCTCAATAGGCCTTTTTAGGCATTTTGAAAACAACATTTCTGACGTAACAAAATCCACCTGAGGCAAACTCAAGGTTCTGCTGCTTAATGCTACAAGTCTAAATATGAAGCTGCACTCCCTGGATGCACTCCTCACCTTGGAAGATGCTGACCTCTGTGCAGTCACTGGGACATGGTTCAAGGCTGCAGAGACCACCATGGCCAAGGAAGGCTACAATACCTTCCACATGTTCAGACCTCACAATGAGCATGAAAGAACCAAAGGTGGAGGGGTATCCATCTTCATTAAAGCCAAGTGCACCTTGAGAATGGTCAAACACTATAACTCTCGAATTACTCCATGTTCAATTAACTCTAGGCAAAATACCCTACTACATCATCACTAGATATAGATCCCCCACCATGAACCAAGAAAAGCACACCACCTACCTGGACTTACTGGAATCACTCTCCATACACCCAACACTTTAGTTATGGGTGATTTCAACTGTCCTTCCATCAAGTGAGTGACATGTACGAGAGTAAACATGCTCACCCAGAGGTTCATGGACTTTAATTCAAATGCACTGGAACAGATAGTCTGCACCCCCATAAGGAGCTCAGATGTCCTACACATAGTACTCACCAACATGGGGGTCTCACTGTACTCCCCCATGTGATGCCCTCCCTAGTAAGGTTGGACCATGAAACTGTCTCATTCAAAGCAACTATTGGAACTGACACTCCCACAGGAGCAAAAAAACTGAAGAACTTTTCTAAAGCAAACTTCAGACTACTAAAAAAACGGTATAAAACAGGGTTAT
The DNA here is from genome assembly GCF_019279795.1 of Protopterus annectens. NCBI lineage: Eukaryota > Metazoa > Chordata > Ceratodontiformes > Protopteridae > Protopterus > Protopterus annectens. The sequence continues at coordinate 118,525,549 of NC_056744.1, read as the reverse complement.
ACCCCCCACATTCACAGACAATGACTCCTATGCAGAGGTGTGCTCAGATGCCCTGTATAAACACTTAAGCAGCTTTATAGACCCTGACCGAATGAACCAGGTCCTCCCAAAAAACAAGTCATTCTGGCAGACCTCAGGTATAAGCAGGTTATATATATAACAAGAGGAATAAACTGATGTTTAAGACAAGAGGGAACTGACTCAGTGGAGGAAAATTTCCCTCTTCAGCTTGAACAAGCAAATCAGAAATCATGTGAAATTCTCTAAAGCTAAGTATGAAGCTAAAATAGCATCCCTAGCTAAGGTTAATCATAAGACAGTCTTTAATTATGTCTGAAACCTAAAAGGGAATGCCCAGCTTTGGGCAGAACTGGTAATAGATGGTACCACTCATAATGCACCAGAGGAAATTGCCAACCTGGTAGTTGACAGATTTGGTGCAAATTCACCCCCCTTGGCCCTACCAACCATACTCCAAAGCATACCAGACACCAGTCATCTGCTTAACATTTCTAGAGATCAGGTCTTATCTGAGCTCTCCAAGGCCAAAAACACAGCCTCAGCAGGACAAGATAATATTCCAAGATGCTTAATAAGCAATTCAAAACAGGACCTAGCAGACCCAATTAGCACTCTCTTTAACCATAGCCTAAGAATTGGCTTGCTCAAAGAGGGACCATCAACGGACCTTGGGAACTACAGACCCATAAGTCTAACTAGTCTCATCTGCAAGGCTGTGGAAAGAATCATCATGAAACTTAACAAGGACATAGGTGACTTTCAGACTCTAGAGATAACCCAATTTGGCATCATTAAGGGTACATCGTGCTTATTAAACCTAGTAGACTTCTTTAAGAAAGTCACCAAAGCCCTGGATGAAGGTAAGACAGGGCGCATACCACCTATCATGACCTGGCCACAGCTTTTGACACAATCCCCCACTCAGGTATCATTGAAAAACTCTCATCTCAGGATTAACCCTTACAACACTAGATGGATAACCAATTGGCTCACCGACAGAACACATAATGTCAAAGTTGGTGACTCCATCTCTACCATTAGGCCCGTCACCAGTGGCATACCTGAGGTTCTGTGCTGGGTCTTTTACTTTTTGAAATGTACTTCTCAGAAGTCTGGGCTAAATTAGACTGCCTTTGGTTTACCAGGTTCACTAATGATTGCAAATTGGGTCCAATCATCGAGTCCCTCAATGATGTTAACATACTACAGGAAGGGCTAACACACACAAATAACATTATTATTCCCTTTAGCAAAGTAGAATTTCCCACTAACTACAGTTTTGACAACACCCCCAAAGCTCAAACCCAGTGGTGTGAGACCTAGAAACACAGGGTGACAGCAATCTGAATTTCGACCACCAAGTTTCCACTGTGTTAAGGAAAGCATTCTACTTTGTGCAGCTCATAAGTAGGGACATCGCTTCCAGGTCTACGGATGTTATAACTCCACTGTACTCAACCCTCATCAGACCATTAATAGAGTACAATGGTCCCTTTTGCATGCACATCAACAGACACCTGCAGTAGCTGGAGAGACCTCAGAGCTTCCACACCAAGAAAATACAGGGCCTCCAAACCATGACATACGTGGACAGACTAAAAGCCCTGTCACTGTACTTTGTATCATATAGGCTGCTGTAAGGAGGCTTGTGCCCAGCCTACAGGATAGTCTCTGACCCTGCCATGATGGATATGCTTTGCATTTGCAAATCTAACAGCAAAAGAGTGACTCACTGTAGGGATATTAACCTAGCCTGTGACATTAACAGAACATGCTGGAGAGACAAATCTGTCTCCCAGAGACTGATGCTCCTCTGGAACAAACTCCCAATTCATTGTGAAGCAGAGCTCTTCATTCACCCTATTCATATGCAACCTGGACAAATGGATGGATGACTGCAAATTCACCCCTAGGGGTGGCACCCATGTCCCTCATGGACAGGGGAAGTCAGTGTTGACCATAGACAAGCTCTGTAAAATACATTCACTTAAGTACAAATGGAGCAATTTGGGATTAACATGGCTAGGCTTGTAAGAGTTCTAGGGCACTAGCCTATCAACCTTCTATGAACCAATGAACCTAAAAATTACCAATGGTTCCAGGAATTTTATTACCTATTATGATACCTTTAACAAGCTACTTGCTACAACAAACAGTTCCTTTGACTTGAAAACAATCTAACACTATCAATTTTCGAAAAAGGTAAATAATCTGAAATCAAGAACTATAGACCAGTGAGTTTAACATCAATTCTGGGTACATGCTTTGAAAGATGGTCGGAATGTCAAATGCAGAATTAAAAAAAATGAACTAGTTAATTTAAACATAAATAATCTGAAATCAAGAACTACAGACCAGTGAGTTTAACATCAATTCTGGGTACATGCTTTGAAAGATGGTCAGAATGTCAAATGCAGAATTAAAAAAATGAACTAGTTAATTTAAACAAACCTGGTCCAATTCTAAGACCAAATAACTTTAGCAACTGATTTAGGTCTCGTCTGTGGAACCATATTCTTTGACTTAGCCAAGACATTTGATTTTTTGCCATACAATCCAATACACCAAGCCTGGATTACAACTGGATATAACTCAGTTCTAAAGTGGATCATATGTCAGCTAATTGGACACAGTCAAGCTGTTATTGTGCATGGATGCCGATTTGAAAACTTTGAATCGGTCTATAGGGTGCCACAAGGTTCTGTCTGTCACTCGCCTGGTCAGGACACAATAGAAGAGACTTTGTGGATTCGGTTCAAGCAGCTTTATTACGTACAAACACATCAAGACTGAGGCTTAATACTTTAATTTAGGTACACGTATGCAGATATACAGAACTAAATACACATATATATATATATATAGTTAAGTCCAGGTCGTTGTGTATTTCACACTAGGTCTGGAAATACGACCAAATCGTGTGACAGAAATTAGAATCAGTTTTAGCAACTGAAATGGTCTCTGCGGAATCTTCAAGTATCGGGACATCAGGAACATCATCAGAAATGGAAGTAGAAGTCAAGACACGTTCTGGAACAGGAACATTGTCTAGGTTGTTCTGAGATCTAGAGTCTGTATCACAGAAATGAAGCTACGATATAGATTCTGACACAGGAAGAAGGTGTCTGCGATTTCTCCTGTACTCCACACCCTTAGATTCTACTAAGTACGATCTCTGTTCGTGACATTGACGTATATCTTGGGCAATCCAGTTGAAACCTTCTGCCATTTGTATATTCACTGCCTCTCCTTCTTTCAATGGACGAAAAAATCTGCTCGCTTTATCACAGCTGGACTTCTGGAAAGAATACTTTCAGAATAGTTGAGCTCCAATTGTCTTGTTCTTCTTTGCTTTAGGCCTCAACAAACTGGAGCGGATAGGCAATGTTGTTCTAGTTTGTCTAGACAGAAGTCCCTGAGCAGGCGAGTCAAGTATATCGTCACGGGGTATGTTTCTGAGATTAATTAAATTCAAATAAACATCTATATTGTCACGCTTTGACCTCTCAAGTAACTGCTTTGCACTCTGCACTGCACATTCAGCTAGACCATTTGACTGTGGATATTCTGGACTGCTAGCAACATGCACAAAGTCCCATTCTTTTGCAAATTTCCAGAACAACTGACTAGTAAATTGAGTACCATTGTCAGAAATAACTATGTGTGGACTACCATAGACTGCAAAATGACATTTCAACTTAGTAATAACAGCAGTGGATGTTAGGTTAGGTAGTAAATCAATTTCAAATCAGTATGAATAAGAGTCTACCAATACAAAATAATGCTGATTGTTCCTCACAAATATGTCAGTGGCTACTGTTGACCAAGGTAGTTCAGGAACTTGGCTTAGCTGAAGTGATTCTCTTTGCAAATGAGGTTTAGTACTATTACACGCTGAACAAGATGAAAGTACTTTATCAATGTCTTTTGCTAGAGAAGGACAAAATACTAGTCCTCTTGCCCTTCTTTGGTAGATTCGGAACCTGGGTGACCACAATGCAAAATCTGGATATACTCAAGTTGTAAGGAAGCAGGAACAACAACTTTAGAACCTTTGAAAATACTGCCATCTTCCATCAACATCTCATCTCAGTTAAAGAAAATAAGTTTGCACTTCAGGTGGTACACTTGACTGCTTTGACAGCCATCCAGCATTAAGGTAGTGGTTGAGCTTTTGCAAAACTGGATCAGTCTTTGTATGATCTCTCAGCTCATCAAGTCTCATCGTAGAAAAATTACACACTCCCATGACGTCAAAATCAAAACTTTCTTCAGAAAGCTGTTCCATGGTATTTCTGTGTGGTCTGGATAAGGTATCAGCCAGATAAAGAAGGTTACCTTTTGCATAGACCATTCTGAAGTTGTACTTTTGCAATTTGAGCATCATTCTTTGTAATCTTGGTGGAGCAGAATGCATAGACTTCTTTAAAATAGTAACTAGAGGTTGGTGATCAGTTTAAATCTGAATAGCTCGACTGTAGATATAATCATGAAACTTGGAACATGCAAAAACTATTGCCAAAAGTTCTCTCTCAATTTGAGCATACTGCATTTCAGTTTGGGTAAGAGTTCTTGATGCATAGGCTACTGGTCTGCCTGCCTGAAGAATGACTGTGTCAAGAACAAATTATGAAGCATCACAGGAAAGGGTTACTGGTTTACTAACATCATAGTATCTTTACATAGATGGAGTGGCAATTTTCTGCTTAAGGTCATCAAATGCTTTCTGGTGCTGTTCTAACCAAGACCATGTAACATTTTTGCACGTCAACTCTCTCAAAGGTGCTGTCAACTCACTAAAGTTTGGTATAAACTGGCCTAGATAGTTGACCATACCAAGAAAACGCTGCAGAGCTTGAACATTATCTGGTGCTGGCATCTCAAGAATGGCTGCTTGTTTAGACAGGTCTGGTTGCAAGCCAGTACTAGTAAATAAATGACCTGCATATGTAACTTCTGGTAGTCTGAATTTGCACTTAGAGGATTGAGTTTTAAGTTCACTTCATGTGCTCTGTCTAGAACTCACTTAAGATCTCTGTCATGCTCTACTTCACCATTGTCTCTGACCGATAAATCATCTACTATTATGGTACAGGGATATCCTGAAATAAATTTCCTCCAATGCACGCTGAAAGACTTTACTTGCAGAATTTATTCCAAATGGCATACTTAGGAATCTGTATCTGCCAAACGGGGTACAGAAAGTAGTCATTAATGAGGATTTGCGATCAAGCATCACTTGCCAAAATGAATTCTTTGCATATTCTGATTTCATCTGAGCCTTTTTTGTGAGTTGCTACCATGGACGAAACCCATTCATTTGGTTCTGTAACTGGACAAATTACACCTTGTTGCACCATTTTAACCAAATGAGCTTTGACTATATCCTGCATGGCTATTGGAACTTTTCTTGCCGGTCTGACTACTGGACTGACCTCTGGGTCTAATCTCATAAAATGCACAACTGGGAGTTTGCCCAACTTGTCATCGAAAACATCAGTATACTCTGAGAAAATGGCTTTGATGAAACTGGAACTAGGATATGCGCTTATTTGATGAATGTCTTTGCTAAAAGAAAGCAGATTTATTCCCAGACTGTCTCTGAGACACAATAATGACTGCACAGGTGTTCAAACCACATAAAATAAGTTGTAACAGTTCTTGGCCAATAACATGAAAGTACTACAGAGTCTTCGGTTTAAATTTTTTCACCTCCATAAGTAACAAGTTTCGCAGAACTTACCACACTGAGTTGTTCATTAGCACTCACTTTAGCAAAAGTATCTGCTGACATGACATTACACTTTGAACCAGTGTCCACTTTGACCTCAGTGGATTTACCATTGATCCGGACAGTATAAAACACTTCATTTCTTGTTAACAAATTCATTGCATCAGCCTTTTCAGCAACTACTGATACACCATTTACATAGAAAGTGGACTGCTGCAATTCAACTTGATCAGTTTTCTTTCTAGAGTGACCTTTCTTTATAACTGTGTGAGTCTTACTTGATTTGCAAAACTTTTGAAAATGATTCCATTTTTTTACACTTGTGGCATTGCTGACCAAATGCTAAGCATTTCTCTCTTTTAGACGCATGATTGGCTCCACAATTACGACAGATGACAATAAGGTTGGACTTGGGTTTTGCTGACTCATGCTTGTACTGCACTGAGAATCCACCCTTCTTAGAACTTGCTGGAAAACTACATGGTTTCCCTGGCGAACCAGCAGGCAGTGGCGGCTAGTGACTTCAAATCACAGGGGGGGCTGCAGGAGACAGCTGAATGGGTGGGGTCAAGGGGAGGGGGTGTGGTCAACCAGAAAGGGGAGGAGCTATGCACAAAACCACAAAAAACTAACTTTAATTAAATACGCTGCCCTGGGTGGCAAACCATCATTATGAAAGTCCAATCAAGACAAAAATAAGTGTAGAAGAATAAAAGTATTTCAATGCATTGGCTGCATGGCAGCTTACTTAATATCTAGATGGAAACAAAAGGTTGTGAGGCATGAAAAAATAAATTACTTTTTAAATACATTACTGGAATGCCAGTCAAAATCAAGTATAAGAAAAACCAGAAGCACTCAACTCAAACCACTTCTCCTTGCACTGCAGTCCTAATTATAATATATTCAGCTTTATTAAAGTACCAAGTTACATGCTGAAAGTAGAAATCTATGTGATGCCCCCACTTGTAAAAATGTTTCTTATCCAAAAAGACCTGCTGCCTGACAACTTGTTTCATGGGGAAAACATGATAAAAGTAAAAATGAAAAGCAAACAAGAAACAAGCTCAAGATACATTGCTTAAAGGATTACTGTACAGGTTATGGACCACACATGATTGGCATTCTGTTTAGTTTACGGGTAAAGTCTGTAGAGATGACTGGAAGTCTCCAACAAGTGTAATGAGCTTTTTAAAATAATGGAATCCTGTCCTTTAATACCCAAGGCTTATACATTATCTAGTCAAGTATTCTCTGCATGGCAACAACAGAAAGGCTTTCAATGTTGGCAATTCTTTAACAGTATGCTTATTAAAGCTTACTTGCATCTTACGATCTCAGACAAGCTTACCTTATGGTCATTAAAGCATTGCTACTTAAACACAGAGCAACAGGCAATTTGAGTAATAAGCATAAATCAACAGTACAAAAATATGACAGAAACCAGACCATTCTGCAAAATCAAGGACAGATGAAAAGCCACTGTAGTACTTATGCAGTGTGCCCTCCCCATCCAAGGTAGATACAACTACTCCTTGCCTTGCTTGGACACATCCAGAGTCACTACATGGGGGAGTGGGGTGCAACAAGCATGTCACAATTTGAAATCTCTCTGGCTGACTGTGATGGCCCTGACACATTTGTCATACCTCTCAACCTCAAGAGCAAGAAATCTGGACAAAGCCATACACAGAAGTGGGACAAAGGCCCAACAATAAGGACAATTTTTAAATATTGCTCTAATAAACTTATTAAGATAATAGAATAGGTCTTGCATTAGTATGAATTTTCTGAAGGGTATAAAATCTGAAACTCAAATGTCTGTCATTTTCTAACTTCAGTCTTTAGTGATGTCACTAATTTGCCAAAAAACACAATTTTATGAAAAATGGACAAAAATGTGATGCAAAAATATAAAATAGACACACAATACAGCTGCTACCTGTCAAAGAAGGGACACTTTAATATTAGTACTGCTACCTTGAGCAGCTGACAAAATATAAAAGAATCTACATGCATTTCAAGTAATCTATAACTTTGATTATTACAGTTATTTCTTAATTGTAAACCCTCCATGTTTTCTTCCAAAATTGCTATTTTGCGGAGGGATTATAAGGGGGAAGAGCAACATTTTGAGCCAAAAATTGGGGACAGTTGAGAGGTTGGCTATGCCTAATTCTATAAAGCAATTTATTTGCATGTACCTCTCAACCTGTTAATGCAGTAAATCTGAACAAGGCCAAATATATTGGGGGCACATATAAACAGTACTAAAATTGCTCTTGTATAAATTGAGACAGTTGATAGAACAGCTCTTACTTTAACATGCATTTTTCTGAAGGTTATGAAGTCTGAAACTTATTGAGTGACTTCTGGCAAATCATTTAGGAATTAAAACTACAAATTTTATGAACAACAAACCAAAAATAAGAAGCAAAAATCTATTCATTCTTTGAAAATCTGGACAGTTGGGAGGTATAGTTCAGCTGGGCCTGTCTGAGTTTGCTGCCCTTCCCCTGACAAAATAATGGTTGAATGGAGCCTCTGCAGCCATTCCAATGAACCATTATACTTGGCTATTTCACTCCATTTACCATAAACACTAATGTGCATACTGCTTTACTTCTATGATGAGTTGGACTTCATTTGAAAGTTTTATTTTGTATTTTACAGCACAAACACTAAGTCATCTGTTAAACAAAGCAATGCAGTCTCACAATGAAAATTAGCATTAAAACTTCTCTGCCCTTGAAACTCACATTCATTGAAACAGCATTGAAACCCACATTCAAAGAAAATACATTTTGCCAGTGGCAGATAAAGATTAATTTTGGGCTGTTTTCGAATCATAGGCTCCTTGCATATGAAACATACATGTGCTCTTTGATACACCTTCCTCATTGTACTAAAATTATATTCCTTGTACAATACAGTACACTTGTTACAGGGTGTTTTAAATTTGTTTTGAACATTTTTTCCAGTAAGCAATGAAACAAACCATATGCACCCATAATGGCAAAACTGCCCAGTTGAGAACATTTATCATAAAAAAGTCTACTCAGACTTCCACAGTCCACCATTATTAGTAAATATACACAATTCTACAGTCCACCATTATTAGTAAATATGCACAATTCCACAGTCCACCATTATCAGTAAATATGTACAATTGTACAGTCCACCTTTATCAGTAAATATGCACAATTCTACAGTCCATTATCAGTAAATATGCACAATCTCTGAAGTCAGTCATCTAAATAATTCCACATTAAAGAAATCTGTAACTAATGAAGCGGTTGCTGCTAGCAATCACCTTTATATTTCATGGTTTCATCGAAAAATAAAGTGCCTGTTGCCCCTCAGGAATAAATTGCCTATATTACATTAAAAAAATGATAAGCTAGTAATAATATTGCAAGAGGAAATGGATGGCAAACTGATAACGAACTCATAGTTAGTATCTTCACCAAGGAGAACATTCTCAGTACGGCAGCATCCACCCCTTGTTGGAGTAGAACCCACAACCTTCTGCATCAAAAGCAAGTACATAACCTGTTGTGCTATAGTATTAACTTGGCAACGCACTAAACTTCTATTCCCCTGCAGCTCTCAGTTCCTTGTAAAATCTACTCAATACTCAACTGCATCTCAACTTCGCAGCTCAAGAAAACTGGAAAAAGCCAAAATGTATTGGGGGTCAAAAGCTCAAAAACAGGGACACATTAAACATTGCTTGTATAATCTTGGAAAGTTGCTAGAATAAAATGTTGTGTTGCCACCATATATTTTACTGCCAAGGTCCCTGAGCAAAAACAGTCAGAGTAACATACCACTCGCATACATCAGCTGCTTTGTAAAAGAGAGGAAGACTGAAACTTAAATGGCTATCATTTAGTGAATTCAGTTCTCACCATAGCTGTCAACCTCTTAGTACAAAACACCTGGACAAACACAGTAATGAGGGAATACAGCCCTCAAACATATTCAGTGAATTCAGTTCTTGCCATAGCTGTCAACCTTAGCACAAAAACCTGGACGAAGCCAATAATGGGGGAATACAGTCCCAAAAATAGGGACAAATTTAAAATATTCATCTTATAAACTTAGAAAATTGCTAAAAAAAAAGGTTGTGCTACTATGTATTCTGAAGAACATGAAGTTGGAAATTCAAATGCCGGTCAATTTTACTGTGGACAGAACAAAAACAATTTTCAGCAGAGACGAGGGATTAATACTGCAGACACGTCTTTGTAAAATGGCAGGGCACCAGAGCAAATCCACACAAATACAGGGAGAGATGCAGACACAGAAGCCACCCCAACCAAGAATCAAACCAGAAAACCTATAGCTGTGAGGCAACAATACTACCACTGCACCATCAATTAGGCAAGGAATTAAACATTCAGAAACCTGAAGTCTGAAATTCAAATGCCTGTCAATTTTACTGCGGACAGAACAAAAACAATTTTCAGCAGAGACGCAGGGATTCAAACTGCAGACACGTCTTTGTAAAATGGCAGGGCACCAGAGCAAATCCACACAAACACAGGGAGGAGATGCAGACTCACAGAAGCCACCCCAACCAAGAATCAAACCAGAAAACCTATAGCTGTGAGGCAACAATACTATCACTGCACCATCAATTATGCAAGGAATTAAACATTCAGAAACCTGAAGTCTGAAATTCAAATGCCTGTCAATTTTACTGCGGACAGAACAAAACAATTTTCAGCAGAGACGAGGGATTAAAACTGCAGACACGTCTTTGTAAAATGTCAGGGCACCAGAGCAAATCCACACAAAGACAGGGAGGAGATGCAGACTCCCACAGAAGCCACCCCAACCAAGAATCAAACCAGAAAACCTATAGCTGTGAGGCAACAATACTATCACTGCACCATCAGTTATGCAAGGAATTAAACATTCAGAAACCTGAAGTCTGAAATTCAAATGCCTGTCAATTTTACTGCGGACAGAACAAAAACAATTTTCAGCAGAGGCGAGGGATTAAAACTGCAGACACGTCTTTGTAAAATGGCAGGGCACCAGAGCAAATCCACACAAACACAGGGAGGAGATGCAGACTCCACACAGAAGCCACCCCAACCAAGAATCAAACCAGAAACCCTATAGCTGTGAGGCAACAATACTACCACTGCACCATCAATTATGCAAGGAATTAAACATTCAGAAACCTGAAGTCTGAAATTCAAATGCCTGTCAATTTTACTGCGGACAGAACAAAAACAATTTTCAGCAGAGACGGAGGGATTAATACTGCAGACACGTCTTTGTAAAATGGCAGGGCATTAGAGCAAATCCACACAAATACAGGGAGGAGATGCAGACAGAAGCCACCCCAACCAAGAATCAAACCAGAAAACCTATAGCTGTGAGGCAACAATACTATCACTGCACCATCAATTATGCAAGGAATTAAACATTCAGAAACCTGAAGTCTGAAATTCAAATGCCTGTCAATTTTACTGCGGACAGAACAAAAACAATTTTCAGCAGAGGCGAGGGATTAAAACTGCAGACACATCTTTGTAAAATGGCAGGGCACCAGAGCAAATCCACACAAACACAGGCAGGAGATGCAGACTCCACACAGAAGCCACCCCAACCAAGAATCAAACCAGAAAACCTATAGCTGTGAGGCAACAATACTACCACTGCACCATCAATTATGCAAGGAATTAAACATTCAGAAACCTGAAGTCTGAAATTCAAATGCCTGTCAATTTTACTGCGGACAGAACAAAACCAATTTTCAGCAGGGATTAAAACTGCAGACACGTCTTTGTAAAATGGCAGGGCACCAGAGCAAATCCACACAAACACATGGAGGAGATGCAGACTCCACACAGAAGCCACACCAACCAAGAATCAAACCAGAAAACCTATAGCTGTGAGGAAACAATACTACCACTGCACCATCAAATATGCAAGGAATTAAACATTCAGAAACCCTTAAGTCTGAAATTCAAATGCCTGTCAATTTTATTTAACATTTTTTAATCAGGACAGTCTGACTTGGAACAAATAAACAATTTTCAGCAGAGGCCCAGGAAGAAATAATGCAGACATGTCTTTGTAACATGGGAGGACACAAAAGCAAACCCACACAAACACAGGGAGAAGATACAGACCCCACAAAGAAGGAACCCCAGCCAAGAATCAAACCCAAGAACCTGCAGCTGTGAGGCAACAATGCTACTACTACAACATCAAATATCAAGCATTGCAACATTTACAAACCACAGATATTATGAGGAACAGATCAGATCGAATATGAGGCAAAAATCTGCAATTTTTTTACAAATGGTGGTGGGTAGGGAACTCAAGTCTTTAACACCTGCATACAGGGTACAGGGTTCAAGCCTGAGGTATTCCCTACCACACCACCATAAGCACCTGGGGCATTTACACACACACACACACTCCAGTAAAGCATAAGCACCATACACAAACTCCAGTAAAGCATAAGCACCATACACAAACTCCAGTAAAGCATAAGCACCATACACACAAATAAACATTGTAACATAAAGGTAAAAAGCACCATACACTTACCTGAATATATCCAGCTACCGTACATCCTTCCCGCGCAATACTCAAAGACCCGCGAGATCCCAAGGAAAGCCCTACGAGATCCCAATGCTCCTTCCCGAGTCCTGCTGCTGCTCTTGCAGTCCGGATGCGACCCATAATCCTAGCGAGTCTGTGCACTTTAAAAGTGCACAGACGTCTCCTTGTGTCCTCCTATGGGGACTGCCTTGAGCATGCACATAGACCGACAGTAGTCGGGACTACTGCGCATGCACGAAGTCCGTGAAATTTCAAAAAGTAATTTTTTTTTATTTTTCTTTCTATTTTTTATTTTGAGGGGGCTGCAGTCCGGCAGCCCGATGCCACGAGCCGCCCCTGCCAGCAGGGGATGTGGCTGCCATGCGCTTAGGCCTGCTTCTGTTTGCCACACGTTACATGCTATCTACATTTACTCTAGAGATTGCTGAAAGCATACTCATCACTTACAAGCATACTTGTGTGCCTTTCTGTAACTTCATGGATTTGACAAATCTCTATAGCTTTACTCAATGTTACATCACTGTCACAAAGGAAAATCTTTCTCACTGCAGCACTATTAATTCCACACACAAGCCTGTCCTTTATCAACTCATCTTTTAAGTCATCAAACCGACACATTTTAGCTTCATTTCTGAAGTCATTTATATAAGCTGCAAATGTTTCCCCCTGGTTTCTGATCTCTTGTGAAAAACAAGTGCCTCTCTAATGTAATATTTGTCTGGGGGTTACACAATTCCCTGAAATTGCACTTTAAACACACAGGGTCTTCCCTTGATTCAGCCTGTACAACAATATGATGGTTTTCACCTTCTTCTTCATATACAGTGGATATAAAAAGTGTACACACCTTTGTTAAAATGCCAGGTTTTTGTGATATTTAAAAAATGAGACCACAGTAAATCATTTCAAAAATTTTCCCACCTTTGATGTGACCTATAACCTGTACAATTCAATTGAAAAACAAACAAATCTGTTAGGGGAAAATATATAAAAAATAAATGTACAATAAGCTGAATGCATAAGTGTGCACACCCTTAAACTAATACTTTGCTGAAGCACCTATGGATTTAATTACAGCATTCAGTCTTCCTGGGTACACACCAATAAAGTTCAGCTCCTGACATTTACTCAGTTGCCTACTACAGCAAAAGCTATGGTTCGCAGAGAGATTATAAAGCATCAAAGGGATCTCATTGTTGAAAGGTATCAGTCAGGAGAAGGGTACAAAAAAACTTCCACAGCATTGGATATACCGGAGAAACACTATGAAGACAGTCATCAAAAAGTGGAGAAAATATGGGAGAACAGTGACGTTGCAAAGAACTGGACGTTCCTCCAAAACTGATGAAAAGACAAGATGAAAACTGGTCAGGGAGGCTGCCAAGATACCTACAGCAACACTGAAGGAGCTGCAGGAAATTTTGCCAAGTACTGGTTGTATGCTACATATGACAACAATCTCCTGTATTCTCCATATGTCTGGACTATGGGGTAAGGGTTACAAGAAGGAAATCTTTTCTTACACAGAAAAACATCCAGGCTCGGCTAAAATTTGCAAAACAATACATCAAGTCTCCCAAAAGCATGGGGGGGAAATGTGTTATGGTCTGATGAGACTAAGGTTGAACTTTTTGGCCAGAATTCCAAAAAGTACGTTTGGCGCAAAAACACTTTGCATCACCAAAGGAACACCATCCCCATGGTGAAGCATGCCGGTGGCAGTATAATGCTTTGGGGTTGCTTTTTTTCAGCTGGAACTGGGGCTTTAGTCAAGGTGGAGGGAATTATGAACAGTTCCAAATACCAGTCATTTTTGGCCCAAAACCTTCAGGCATCTGCTAGAAAGATGAAGAGGAATTTCACCTTTCAACACGACAATGACCCCAAGCATACATCCAAATCAACAAAATAATGGATTCACCAGAAGAAAATTAAAGTTTTGGAATGGTCCAACCAGAGCCGAACTAAATCCAGTAGAAAATCTGTGGGGTGACCAAGAGATGCCCTCGCAATCTGACAGATTTGTTGGAGCGCTTTTGCAAGAAGAGTGGGCAAATATTGCCAAGTCAAGATGTGCCGTGCTGCTAATTAAATCAAAAGGTGCTTCAACAAAGTATTAGTTTAAGGGTGTGTACACTTATGCAACCAGCTTATTGAATGTTTTTTCCCCTAACAGATTGGTTTGTTTTCCAATTGAATTGTACAAGTTATAGGTCACATTAAAGGTGGGAAAAGTTTTGAAATGATTTATTGTGGTCTAATTTTTTTATATATCACAAAAACCTGGCATTTTAACAGGGGTGTGTACACTTTTTATATCCACTAAAGTGCTAGTGCATACACAAATGAACGCTCTCTTTCTATGGCCTCTGACCCAACTAGGTTTAGCAAAATGAATGCCGTAGTGTGTTCACCTTTGTCTAAATAAGCTGCTTGTATAAAAATATCATACTCTTGCTCAAATATTCTCCAATTCTCTGCAATATTTATTTAATAGGGTCTATACCTCTTGGGCAAAGGACACCACCTGGTCTAACAGCACGGAGTGCCGGCAACAGTTTAAAAGCATAGAGTACTGCTGATAACAACGGATCGCAGCAGTTAGCTGACAGTGCTTTCCAACGCCAAATGAGGGAAGAAAATTCAAACCCTAACGGCAACCGCATATTCAATGAAAACTCGCCTATACAAACAACAGGCACTATTAATCTGAACTCAACTAACCATGTACGAGATACGAACAATGGAACCGGAACAGCAACAACAGTTCAAAACAGCGTTAGAGAGCTTATTGGAGCCCCAACATTTCAGGACTGGATTCTTAATACCAGAAATTTTACTTTCAGTGAACAGACCATCTTGGAGCAACAGGCTGATAACGCTGATTTACTCGAGGTTAGTGAACAAACAGTTACTAACAATCTTAAAATGCTAGATGTAAAACTGTTAAAAATTTAAAAATTACAATTAGAAGTCAACTACTTCCAAGAATGCTGTAGACTAAGGGTGGTACCTAAAGGACTACGACGCTATACTTACCCCACCGGTTTGATTGCAAATTCAGTATTCCATCTAGAATTAAAGTCTTTATTTGATGACCAGGGTATTGCACTTATGAACTGTATTATTAGACATTATAACTTGCAAATAACTGAATTATCTAAGGAAGTCACTGATTTGAACAATATGATTTTTAACCGCACAGACTTCTTTAGATATAAGTTTGAATACGATAGAATTTTTAATTCTATTGATCAACTCATGTTAAAATTGAAATTTAATAAAGTCAAAAAACTCAACAGAGATAAAATAGCATATGGAAATGGGAAAGCATACCCCAACCCACCCGGGTCACAAACTGGTCTTGCAACCGCTTCAGTCAATGAACCTGCCTTCATGTTACCGCAACAAGACAATTTAGATCTTAGTCAAGAACCTGTAAACGATTGCTCTAGTAGTAGAGACATCAACCCAAACTACAACAACAATAATACTTGGGCAGGGCGGCTCAGAAACGGAAAACAAAGGAGGTATAATGAAGAACAACCTAATGGATACTTTCCGGATAGAATGCAACATGAAGGCAATCATAATAACATCGAGCTGGGTGCTATTCCTAAAAGACATTTTAACAATAATCAACATCTTGGTAATAATTATAATAACCAGAACCAAAAAAACAAATTCCGCCCCTACAACAACCCGAAGAGATAGAACATGATAGCTTTGGGCCAGACATCATCCATAATGAAGCGGGCGACTTCAACATCTACAATTTTTCATGTATTGAAATAAATCCTTTCTTGATTGAACTGTTTGCTAAAGGACAAACATTTGTACCTAGCAAACATATGGACTTGGTCCAAACTATTAAGGATTTGAAACTATTTGTAAGAAAATTAAATTTGAATCTATTACTAGGAGACTCTACAGCTATTACCAACCCACTTAGAGTAGTTAGTGAATATAATCCAATTTTACATCCTACACTACAAACATTTGAACAACTTATGGAATTGGATTTAAGATGTTTAAATAATAGCCAAAATAATATCTTCCATAAAAACTTGTCATCGAAAAATACAAGTTCTGAAGAATCAGAAGCACTAACTACTTTTAAATCTCTAAATATTAGAACTATGAAACCAGATAAGGGTGGAGGGTTAGTCATATTTGACAACTGTGACTATATAAATAGAGTAGAGGAAATCTTAGAATCTGACACATATAGCGAGGTGTCTATAAATGAAGTAAATACTGCATATATGAGGATTAAAGGGTATTACAGTGATTTATTTATGGATGGATACATCGACATAGATTCATATCATTATATATCTATGAACTGGCCAAAGATACCGATCCTATTTGCTACACCAAAAATTCATAAAAATATCACGAACCCACCATTTAGACCATTAATAGATGGACGCAATTCAATCACATACGCCGCAGCAAAACTTGTTGATAATATTCTGAAAAAATATCTTAAGACAGAACCTCAAGTCTGTAAAGACTCGTGGACTTTCTTAGAGAATTTAAATAACATCGAATTTAATAATTATTACAATTTTGTAACTATAGATGTTATAGATTTGTATACATCTATCCCCCATTTAGAAGCTATAGAGTGGGTGAATTTATTCCTTATAAGTAAAGGGGCACAACCTAATGAAATGTTCACAGTCACCACATTACTTGACATTATATTAACCAACAATTTCTTCACTTTCAACAACAAGTTATATTTACAAAAATGCGGCGTTGCTATGGGTTCGCCATGTGGCGCTAGTCTAGCAAATACGGTCATGGTTTACTGGGAAAACTCCTACATTTTCAAAAACACGGAATGGAGACTTTATATAAAATATTATACGAGGTTACTAGATGATATTTTCATTTTATTCCAAGGACCGAGTGAATTAGCTAATGAATTCCTATGTTATATAAATAATACAACTGAATTTTTCAAGTTCACTTTAGATTTTCAATTAAAGACAATAAATTATTTAGACATTAATTTATACAAGGACCTTGAGAATATGCAGTATTTAGCCAAAATACACAGAAAAGACACCTTCTGCAACTCCTACCTCCATTATACTAGCTTACATCCCTTTACACAAAAGAAAGCTATAGTAAAGGGACAATTCATTAGGGCAGCTCGTATGACAACTTCATTCGATGACTTTATAACAGAATGCTGTTAAATAAAGATTTTTTTCACCGAAAGAGGTTATCCATATGAACTAGTAAATGATGTCTTAAATGAAGTAATATATAAAAGAGAAAGTGGCAATATAGCTCCAATTTTACAAATTAGAGAGAGAACTCCTAGTAGAGTAAATATATATCATAATACAGATAGTGTACAAAACTTGGAAAACTCTGTATTAGAAGAAAATTTGTTTAACAGTGAAACAAAAGAAGAAGTAGGGAACTTTCAGACATGTTATGTCACAACGTACAATATGGACAGTAACATTATAAATAAGATATTGTACAAAAATTGGGGGCTCATACAACAAGATAAGACTATCAATTTTAAACTTCCTGAGCAACCTAAAGTGGTATTTAGAAAAGGTAAAAATATTAAAAATATATTGGAATCAAATACTATTACAAAAGTATTCACTAGTAGAAATGGTATGACAAATTGCAATAGCTGCAATATGTGTAAACATATGTCTTGCGGTGAATATGTTCATATTAATAATAAGAAATATAAAATTCAGAAGAAGTTGAATTGTAAATCTAAATTAGTAATATATGCAGCTACGTGCACCCTCTGTTCAGCCTTCTATATAGGAAAAACTGAACGGCAGTTCAAAGAGAGGGTGTACGAGCATACATATGCTATACTTAACAGCAAGACAGAAAATGCATTATTCAAACACATTGCAGCTAATCCAGGCCATAATTTTAGATTTACTGCATTTGATCAAATTTACATTGACATCAGAGGAGGCCCATATAATTTATTATTAGAAGAAAGGGAACTGATATGGCAGTGGAGAACAAATGCATTTGTAAAACCAGGTCTAAACGAACATTGCAATATTAGTTGCCTTTTGAAACTCAAGAGTTTAGATAGGTAATCAATATATATATACATTGTATAATATAATATATGGTACATAAACTACATATATAATATAAAATTAATGTTTATTGCAACATCTAATTAATTAACATATTTCATAATTCTATACACTATCAATTTTATTTATGGTTTTTAGTATAAAATAATATAATTGATTTAGATATTAGTTTCAACAAAATCTTTATAAAAATGTGTTGGGTATATGAAATTTAAGAGTTTATGTGTTAGTTCATATATGCATACGAATATACATATGTGTATGTGTATGAGTATACATAAAATAATGTTGATGTAAATAGTGTAATAATATTTGTTCGTGATGATTAAATTTTAACCAATATGACATATAATAATATTTCCCAAATGAACATAATAGTATGACTATAATATAAAAGATCAGTGTCATATACTATAATGTATGTGATAGATAAAAAGATTTAGCTGGGTTTGTTTTCATTTTGTCAGTGTTTTTCTATTATTCATAACTTCACATTGAGTATTGCATTTTAAGTGCAGAACATCAGTGCTTTTATAGCTTTAAATGTTGATTATTTTATAAAATTAGTCAATTGAATATATTATATAAGGTCTAATTAACCAATTTTAAGTAGTCTGAAGAAGTTACTCTGATTGGGAGTAACGAAAAGCGCTTAACTACTGTACTATTAAACAAAGTTTCCTTTATCGTTTCCAGTGGACGTTTGTTCGTAGTTTGTTTGGATCAGTAGTTTGTTCTTTATAATACAGTTTGTCACATTAAAGGTGGGAAAAGTTTTGAAATGATTTATTGTGGTCTAATTTTTTATATATCACAAAAACCTGGCATTTTAACAGGGGTGTGTACGCTTTTTATATCCACTAAAGTGCTAGTGCATACACAAATGAACGCTCTCTTTCTATGGCCTCTGACCCAACTAGGTTTAGCAAAATGAATGCCGTAGTGTGTTCACCTTTGTCTAAATAAGCTGCTTGTATAAAAATATCATACTCTTGCTCAAATATTCTCCAATTCTCTGCAATATTTTGATCAAATACAAGTGATGAGGGCTTTCAAAATCCATCTGCCATATTAACATATACCAGTGAAGGGTTTTGTGAACATGTACGAATATACACACATATACATAAGCCAGAATTTTATGCCAGTACTTGTAACTATGCCCAACAGCACAACAAGCCTCTGAATAACTGAACTTTGCAAAATAAGTCTCTCGGGCACTGCAATACTCTTGAAATCACTGTACTGTAAGAAATCTCCCCTTATCTCTGTAAGAAAGATTTCAAATAACTGCACTGTGTGAATGAACTAGGCAGGAGAAGCTCAGAATAAGAAACATTTCGAAGTAATTGCATTTTGAAAATAAACAGTAAGCAGCACACTGAAACGTCCCCAAAATGTCAGTACTTCACTAAGTAACTCTTTACAGTACAAGACACACTGTAATGGTGGCACTTTGTGAATAGACACAACCAGCGCAAGAAACTTTTCGAAATAGCTGTACTTTAACTGTACTTCATGAAATAGTTGCACTTTGCACACTGAGTCTTCAGAATAAATACACAGTAATAAGCACACACTGTAAGCACTTTTACACACTTTTGAGATACTTCGAATAACTTTAGGTGTGCGCTGAATACAATATGAAGTCGTAGTTATGCCAAACACAGCACTTTGCCCAAAACATGCAGTTGCCTTGCTTCACTTATGCTTACCGTGCCCTTTTTTGCCCTTATTATAGTTGTTTTGCTTGTTTAATCTCTTTTCATGCCCGTTGTACTATTCTTGCGCTCGTTTTACTCTAAACACGCACGTTTTGCTTTTCTGATAATTGTTTTATCAAATAACTTAAACCTTTTGTGTCTTTTGCTTGTTTAATAATGTGGTTTGTGCCCTTGTAATGCTCCGTTTCATCATTTTTATAAAATAAACTCTTCATGCACCGTTCATTATCTTTGGTGCTTTACTGGCTCCTTTTCATGCTGATTTCTGTTAGCTTACCTTCACTGTTATCGTTGCACCTTGTGGCTCTGAATATCAGTCTCTGGAATCCCTCTTTGATTCCATATGGCTCATCTAGTCAGGACACAGCAGACGAGACTTTGTGGGTTCTGTTCAAACAGCCTTATTATGGACAAACATCAGGATTGAGGCTTAATACTTTGACTTGGGTAAACCTGTAAACAAACTAGCTATTACACTCATACATGTTCACTCTCTGGCTACACTCTCAAAATGGCACTGAGTATAGCACTTGCTCGCTATTTATATATGCACGTTCAGTCCTTGAAATGCTCTTAAAGACACAGCACACACACACACACACACACACACACACACACACACACACACACACACACACACACACACACACACACACACACACACACACACACACAGTTCTACACTGTCTTAGGGTCATTATTGTTTAACACATTTCCTTTTTTTCAACCATCAATAAGCAAAATTCCTACTGGCTTCAATATGCTGACTGCAAAATGGGGTTTATTATTGTAAGTAAAAAGGATTTGGATGTTATTTCATTTTACCTCACTTATTATTGTGGTCCAAGGAAACGTATTAGCTTCAGTTATGATAAATGCATCACAATACTGTAAATACATCGTTTCTCTATTAGATTACACTTTAGAAGTAAACAGTTATAAGAAAGTAGGTATCACTAATTCAAACACATTTTCCTTTAGTGTGCATGGAAATAGTTTATACAGCAATGAAACAGACTGGCATGTTATTGATAAAGAGGAAATGTGTTTGCTAGATATGTACAAGACATTTATCAGACCTCTGCTAGAATATTATGCATTTGATTGCCTCTGCTAGAATATTATTCCTTTGATGAAATGTTTTAAATGTCCAGCAGAGTATACACTACTATTGAGGAAAATCCCAATGGGAATTTGATCTGTTGTAAACCTAACTTATAAATCTAGATGCCAACAGCTGAATCCCTACTCCATACACAACAAATACTACAGCGGTAAACAAACCAATAAAACACAAGATGCAAAATTAAGAATGTACAGTTGTGTCCCACTGACCTTAATTGTAATGCAGAGCCCAGTGATCGCTCAATGCCCAGAGTCTTTGCATCATCCCTAGCCAATGGACATTCAAGGACTGATGTCTGGACACTGGGGTATAAGAATAACTTCCATATGTGCTGTCTTCATGTCTTTCTCTGCACTGAACAACCAGTCTGATGCTTGAGGACAGCACAGCCTCCCCAGTGGTCTGAATCTGGGTGTATAAGAGGATAATGGGTGGCAGGGATGGGATGATGGTGATTAAAAGAACTATCTTCAGGAAACTCCTCTACCCTTTCACCCAGCAAGGAAGAAAAGGTCAGCAGATAGGGGGCTGGAGGGAGGGAGTTCATATTACAACACTGATCTACAAAAACATCTACAATTTTGGTAAATGCATCACAACTACACTATGTTCTTCATAGTCAATGTTACATTACTGACTCTTGGGAGGACTCCCAAAGCTACCTGTTGGTAGGAGGCAATCTGTAGGTTCCTAGGAAATAAGGTTTTGCAGAGTGGCAGTTGCAATCACTGCTCTAGACCTGGAGGCAATGCCTAGATGGCAAAGTTTTATAAAGGTATGCACCAAGTTCCACATGGCTACTTCTAGGATAGCCAAGGTAGGAATTCCTATGTGGAAGCAGTGGTAGTTGTCTGCTGTCTGGTGGAGTGGGCTTTTATATGACCAGGTAAAGTTCTTTCATAGGGAGAGTAACAGAACTTAATGAACATGGCTATCCGTTTGGATATAGTTTATTTGGAGACAGGTCTGCTCTCTTTCCCCCTCTGCAAAAGCCACCAGAATTTCTCTTCCCTATTTGGGTATTTTGTCCTGACCAAATAGTACCTGATTTGCCTGTATATATCCAAGGGATGAAGGACTTGTTCTGATTTGTTTTGTGGATTTGAAGAGACAACTGGCAGGTGGATAGCCTAGTTCAGATTAAGCTTTGATGGCACCTTAGGCATAAAAGATGGGCTTGTTCTAAGGTTACCCTATCCCTGTGGAAAATAGTGGTTTGCACATGGGGGCTTGTAGATCTGAGACCCTCCTTGCTGAGGTGATACCTATAAGTAAGGTTTCTTCCAAATCAGCATTTTTAAATGAGTAGAAGCTGCTGGCTCAAAGGGTGGCAAGGTGAGTTTTTCTAACACATAGTTTAGATCCTAGGAAGGAAAAGGGTTCCTTATTGGTGGTCTTAAGTGAATGACCTCTTTTAGAAAAAAATTCATGTGGGGATGCAAGTAGATAGGAGGAGAATGGTGAAGGTTAGCTGGGATGGCAGAGGCATTTACCTTAATACTGGGGTAAGAAAGGCCTTGGTTAAACAGGCCTGAAAGGTATTCCAAGACTGAGTTGATGTCTGCCTTAAGATGGTTGATGCTTTTGCTGTCACACCACATGGAAAATCTATTCCATTTTGCTAGGTATGATTTTCTGGTGGTAGGTTTCCTTGCCTCCTTCAGAATGGGTAGCTCTTCCTTGGGATAATTACCATTTCTTAGTGTTAAAATCCAATCCTCTAGGCTGTTAGAGTGCAGCTAGGTCTGAATAGAAAACTGATCTTTCAGTTTGGCTAAGGATATTTGTTTCCTGTGGAAGAGTGTGAAGTCTGCCTTTGCTGAGGGACAAGAGGAGGGGAGAACCAGTATTGCCTGGGATAGAAGGGTACAATGAGAATCATGTTGGGTCTGTCCACCCAGACTTTTATCAGTACCCTGGGGATCAGAGGCAAGGGTGGGAAGACATATAGGAACAGGTTTGTCCATTTAAAAGAGAATGCATTGATTTTTTCCAAGTCCCTGTGTGTTGGACAATGGAGCAGAACCTTTGAAGTTGTTTGTTTTGGTGGGAGGCAAACAGGTATATTGAGGGGATACCCCAATGTAAGGTTAGAGCCAGGAACCTTCAGCATCAATTCATTGGGGTCTAGAAGGTCATTGCTTAAGAGTTTGCCAGGGCATAGGATCATAGGAAGTTACTAGGCTAATGGCCCGAAGGCCCTTACAACTCTTGCCAAATTTATGCTTGTTACTATGATCAGGACCAATTGCCCCTGTCCAAGAGGGACATGATGTGTTGTTTGACGTGAAGTGGGAGTATATTCCAAAGGTGTGGTACTTATGAGATGAGCTATATAGAATGCCCCTCTTACCACTGTGGAAACATGGTGATCAAAGGCAAAGTTGCTGTCAACCTGGGTACCCAGATCTCTCACCATGGGGTGTGTACTTAGTGTATTACCAGTGATGTGGTAATTTGCAGGAACATGCCTCTTACCGAAAGGGATAACACTTTTTTTGCATTGAGTTTGAGACCATGACTTTAGCACCAATCATTTGTTTGCATAAGACCTTCTTTACGGATGTTGACATTGTTTGGAAATTCTATGACTGCACCCAGTTTGCAGTAATCAGCAAACTTTGTCAGCCACAATCCCTTGGGTTTTACCATGTACTTCAGAGAAATAGATTCTGAACAGCAGAGGTCTCAGGATCATTCCCTGTGGAACACCACTGGTTATGTATCTGCTGTTGGAGGTGGATTCCCCTAAGTTAACTCTATGGGTTCTATCAGTGAGCCCGTTTGCAACCTGTCTTACAATATAAGGGTTGTTATCTAGCTGTGAAAGTTTATAAATGATGCCTGAGTGAGGGATAGTGTCAAATGTCTTGGCTAGGTCTAGGTAGGTTGTATGCACAGATTTCCCCTCATCCAGGGCCCTGCTGACTGTCTCAAAGAAGCCCACAACATTTAGCAGGCATGATCCCCCCTTGACAAATCCTAACTGGGTAGGATCTAGTGCTTGGAGATTACCTATATCTTTGTTGATAAGGACCATGATGATTCTCTCCATGGCCTTGCAAATAAGGCTAATTAGACTAATAGGTCTATAGTTCCCATGGTCAGTATAATCACCACCTTTGTGCAAGGGGATAACAGTGGTGGTTTTCCATTCCACTGGGGCAAAGCTGGTGCTTAGACTGTGATTGAAAAGAGTATCAAATGGTGATGCTAATTCTTGTTTGAGCCCATGTAGGACGTAGCCTGGGATGTTATCAGGTCCCACTGATGCTGTGTTTTTGGTCTTAGAGAGGGTGGTTACGATTTGCTCTTCAGAGATACAAGGTAGGGGACAGGTGGTAGGGATGTCATGTGGTACGTGTGGCAGGGACAGGGGAGTGAAGTTTTCACCAAACCTGTCAGCTAACAGGTTGGCTATATCCACCTGTATTACCATTAAGTACTAGTTCGGCACAAATCTGGGCCTTACCCTTTAGGTTATGGATGTAACTAAAGAATACCTTTTTCCCAACAGACAGGTTTGCTCTTCCTTGAAGAGCGTGTTTTTGTCCTAACAGGTACTGCTGAGTCAGTGCAGTTATACAGGTGTTTGTATAGAGCATTGGTGTAGAGCTCGGCATAGTTACCAGTTCCGTCTGAGGGGGGGAGGTGCAGTAGAGCTATTTATACCATACTGTAACAGGTTATAATCTGCTTTGGAGAAGTTGTTTAGTCTAGTTGTGGTGGGAGGGTCAGGTATGATAGTTACTTGAAATGAGACTGATTTATGGTCAGATCTCACCAGGGATGAACTCACAGTGGGGGTGATACAGTAGTCTCCCATATTTGTAAGCACCAGATCCAGGATATTGGAGCCCCTAGTGGGGGTGTCAGCCAAATGGTCTAGGGCATCAGAGTTGACAAAGTCAAGGAACATTTGGTCAGATGAGTTTCAGCATGAGTAATTCACTCAGTCAATGCTAGGGTAGTTAAAGTAACCCAAAACCATGATGTTCGGATGTAACTTGATAGACTCAAGTTGATCCAAATAGGCAGAGTGGGTGTCCTGATTCATGCAGGGGGTTCTATAGCTGGCAATGACTTGAATAGGTGTCCTACCAACAGCTAATTGCACCTGAAGTACCTATAGGGCATCATAATGTTCAACCAATCTGGAGGTGCATTTATTTTTGATGAATATTGACACCCTGCCTCTTTTAGCTTTTTTGTCTTCAGTTTGTGGTCTGAATGTGTGGAAGGAGGTGTAATCCAGTATGGCTGGAGGGCTCTCCACAGCCTTGAACTAGGTCTCCATGACTTCACAAATGTCTGCATCCTCCAGGGAGAGGGCTGCTTCTGTCTTTTTTAATTTCTCAAAGTCTTTTTTGGGTTTCTAATACTATGAGGGGAATGGACCCCATTCCTAAGTCAAAGTACAATTAAAGTTCATGAAATTAGTATTGTTTGATGTTAGCCAAAAGTGCTCTTCGCAGCACCCGCAATGTACCCAGTAATGACTCCTCCTGCAATTCATATGGTGTTACATGAATTGGTAACATATCTAAATATGACTGTAAATTTTTATAAGACCAGTTGCTCCTACTACTATTGGAACTGTCTGGGTATCTTTCTTCCACATGGCTCTCGTTTCTGCCTACAGATCGAGGTATTTTATGACTTTGTGTCTCTCTGTATGCAAGACACTGTAGTCAATAGGTGTGGCAATTTCAATGATCAATGCTACTTTTGTCTTCTTTTCTTGGACCACTATATCTGGTTTTCTAGCATCTATCTTTTGGACTGTTGATACTGGGTGATCCCATGTGATGTAAACTTCATCATTTTCTATGATTCTCTGTGGCTCATGTTTCCAGTGTTTTTCAGCCACTTTGATACCATAATATTTGCACAATCTCCAGTGTAATAATCTCGCCACATTATTATGCCTTTCAGTATACAGTCCCTCTACCATTAGAGAGTCGCAACCAGCAATAAGGTGTGTGACTGTTTCCAATTCGGTTCCACAAAACCTACATATGTCTGTTTCTCCCACATATTCAATGGACTAAGTAAACCAGTGTGTATGTAGCCCACTATCTTGGGCTGCCAATATTAACCTTTCATTTCTTGATGTAAATTCACCTCTCCTTAACCATTCCTGCATTTGTTCTTGATTAATATTAGGCTCTTCAAGAAGTTTTCTATACTTGCAACTATATTTGTTTTTTCCACATTTCTTGCCTTCTCATCTGGTCCTTCACCTTATATTCTTTCTTTTGTTTTTTAGCACATTCAGCTGCTGCCTGGTTTTTATCCACTTCTGGTTTGATTTCCATTCCTGCTTGACGTCAATATACTTCTGCTAAATTAAGCAGATATGTCATCTTAGATTTAGTCTCCTCATGTTTCAAAACTTTCACCACATTTGGATCTTGTGAGGTCAGCAGATATGTGTGGAGTCCCACAATTGCAGATCTATACATGTAATCAATTTCAAGGAGGCCCATCCCTCCTTCAGAACGGGGAATATATAATCTTGGTATACACTGATTTTTATAAATCATTTGGTGGGCATGAAGCATCTTTCTTATTTTAATATCCAACCTATCCAACACTTTTTGGGGCAAATCAACCACTCCAAAACTATAAGTTAGGACAGGAAGAGCAAACTGATTTATAGCTTGGATCTTGTTCCTAGCTGTCAATGCTGTTTTCAGGATTAATTTAAGTCTTCTAAAGTACTCCTTACTAAGCTTTATTCACATTTGTTCATGTTTTATTGCTGATCCTTCATCAATTCTCAAGTATTTATACACCCCCTCTTGCTCAAGTTCTTTTATATCACATTCTTGCTCCAAACTGATGTTTTCCTGGTGCTGCAATTTTCCTTTTTTAAAGGTTGCTTTTGCACATTTATCAAGACCAAATGACATTTCAATATCATCTGAAAAAGTTTTGACAACCTGCAGCTGTGCTGTCAGTTCCTCATCTAATGAGCTATACAATTTTAAATCATCGACAAAGAGAAGATGAGAAGTCATTAGACTTTGTTGTTTTCTATAAGCTAAATTATAGCCATGACCTAAGCTGTTAAGTAAACAGCTTAATGGATTAATGGCAAGGCAAAATAGCAACGGTGATAGGGAGTCACCCTGGAATATCCCCCTTTGGATTTTTATCCCTGGGATAATAATCTGTCCTTTATCATGGCTTAATTGCAAAGTGGTTTGCCACTGTTTCATGGTTACTGTAATGTAGTCAATCAGTGTAGGGTGTAGCTTATACATTTTTAAGCACTCTTTTATCTATGAATGTGGGATACTATCAAATGTTTTAGTCAATCCATGCCATACTTAGATTCTTCCCTTTCTTACAGTTCTCCACTATAACTTTATTTAACAACAAATGAGCCTTCGTTCCATATGACTTTCTTTTATTGCCCTTTTGTTCTACTGCCATAATTGAGTTTTCTTCAAAATGACTATAAACTCTGTCAGCGTCAATCCCCGTGTATAGTTTATACGTTGTTGGAAGACAAGTTAGTGGTCTATAATTTTTAGGGTAACTTGCAGGTTCACTCTCAAGTAGGAGCATTGTTTTTCCTCTTGTTAACCAGTGTGGTGCCTGTTCGGGGTGTGCATATAAAAAGTTCTTACTCATGGCTAGAGCCTCGTGTAAAGATGTTAATACTTTAAGCCAAAAGTTAGGTACTGCATCTTGGCCTGGGATTTTCCAATTAAAGGCTTTTCTCACCTTTCTTTCAATCTATATGGCTGTTATTTCATCCCATTCCATATCCCGTACCTTTAAACTTCTTCTTCTTTCTTTTACTTCTATCCATTTAGCATTTTTGTTATGTTCCACAGGATCTTCATAGATACTTCTCCAAAATGTATCTACTTCCTCTTTTTTCAGTGGTCTATCAATTCCTTTTACCTTATTTCCCAATTCTCTATAAAACTTTTTTGGGTCATCAGTAAATTGCTTATTTTGTGCTTTTCCCTTATATTTATCTTTGTATCTTCTGAGTCTTTCCGCCTGTTTTGAAATTTTTAGTTTATCTCCAATAGTGCATAATAGATCCTGGTCTGTTCTAATACTGTGCATTGCTTTTATCACATCTATCTTTCTTAATATTTTTGTTGATCTGTTCCCTCTTCTATAATCTTCTAACAATGACACTTCTTGTCTTAACTGCTTTATAGTTTTCTCTATTCGATATTTCCAGGATGGTATTCACTTTCACTCCCTCTTTTCCCTTGCTACCCTGCATTCCTGTGCTAGAACTTGATCAGTTATTAATTTAGCAGCACAGTAATATATTCGGTTTACTTCTGTTATATCGCATGGATCTCTATGGACAGCCCTAATTACTATGTTCATTTGTTTTATCAAGCTTCTGACTTTTAGGGTTTTATTAACCTTCTGCAATCTGTTTCGCTCATTGATCTTGATATATCTGTCTCTATCTATTAAATCAAGCAACTCTTCTCTTAACTCCTTTTCTTCGCTACTGAGGGCACATCCCTTGTTTTCCATTTCCTGCGAGCATTCTAAAGGAAATTCTATAACATCTTATGGCACATTCTCTTCAATTTCATCCTGTGTTATCTGTTGCTCTGTCATATGGGAATTCACTGGCCTATCACTCCTCCGCATTGACTGCATCAGAGTTTCCGCAGTTTCCTGTTCCTTTCCTTCCTGTCTTGCTTCTAGTGAACTTTTATACTTGTTTCCTGTGGAAGGCTCCAAAATACCTTGATATGGCACCTGACCTGTTGCTCTCTGTTCCACTGGTTTCCCCTTAATTTGGATATCCATTGCTCTATCCTGTTGTGGTGCTTTCTGCATTTAATTTTCTACAATGAATCCTTCACTTTGCAGGTGCTTCATAACCTCAATTTCTATTTCTTTGACTTCTTCATTACTAATCTCTTTTTCTACTTTTCCTATTAGTCTTCTTATTTTTTGTATTTTAAAGTTTTCCATATCCAGATTCCTTTGCCTTTTCTCTTCTTTGGTGCTGCTCTTTTTGTATTGGTTAGTTTTGCTTTCTCATTTGCATAAATATTACACCATATTAAATCTCTTTTCCTTTCCCATGTCCATATTTCTTCTTCACATGTCTCCTGGTCTTCTTGCTTTTCCTTATTCTGGGGACTCACTCCATCATGCTGTGATGTACTCTGTTTTAGACCTTCTACATTAAATCCTTCACTTTGCAGGCACTCCATAACTTCAACTTGTATTTCTTTAACTTCTACTTTACTAATCGTCTTTTCTACATTAAATCTATAGCTGGCAATGAGTGCTTCCAGTGAGTGCAGTTTCATGTTACGACTCCTGGCAGTTAGCAGTATGACCTTGAGGTTGTTTTTGGTTGATATTTTTACACTGGAAATTTTGTCCTTGTGACACTGCCTAAAAAAAGGCACTATGGGGGTGGCAAGAGTCTTAGCTAGTAGCCGAAATCCCAGGGGTGACAGAGGAAGACCATCTTTGGTCAGGACATTATGATGTAAGAGTCAGTCTTAGTATTTGTGGCAGCATTCAGATCTTCCTTGTGAGACTGTAAAAGGTAGAACATGGTACCCACCATATCACTCTGGTGTTTTCTGTCCAAATCTGCAAGGTTCCTGTAGTTAAACTCTGTTGAAAGGCCTTTATAGCCATGTAAATTGCTAACAGATCCTTTTGGTTTATATGCAGTTTCTTCTGCTGTGGTGTCCAGATGCCCTGCACCTTCATGGGGCCTCTGTGGGGATTCCAGGCTATGTCTAAACTGTCTTGTCTGCTTCTGGTAGAGAGAAATTTACCCCTGGATACTGCAATGTGTTGTTTTTCCACTATAGCAATTCCTTCTTTAGGCATGGAAGAAGAGGCAATAAGGTATCCAGAGGCTGAGAATACTGTTCCCAAATATTTTTTAGGAACCACTGAAGTTCTCTCATGTAAATTTTCAAGGGGAATAATGAGAATGCAGGATTCCATGTAACCTAGGATCTTTAGAAATTCCCAAGCTGGGATGTGTTGTTTTGGTAACAAGCTGGTCAGGTAGTTTTGTCAGGTAAGATATCATCTTGAGAAAGGAAGGCTTTTTGGTGAACACAATCTATGAAGGCCCCCAGAAAGAGGGTCCCTGGTTAGGGAAAAATTTGAGACTTGTGAAGATTTAAGGTGAATCCTACCTTGTAAAAGCAGTCTATGGTGACCTACAAGGTTTCTTAGGTCTCTGCCTTGTATTTTTCATGAATGAGACAGTCATCCAGGTATGGGTAAATATGGACCCCCAGGATTCTATAATGTGCCATCAGGAAAGCTAAGCATTTTGTGAAAATTCTGGGATCAGTAGACATACGAAATGGTAAAGCAAAGAGTTGGTAGTGCAAGACTGCTGCCATAAATCACAGGTATTTCCTGTGACTGTCTGCGATATGGACATGAAGGTAAAGCATCCTTTAGGTCTAGAGTAACCATGAAAGCATTGTGGAAGATCATGGGGAGTAATTTTTTGTAGGGTAAGCATTTTGAATTTTGGAACATAGAGGATCATGCTTAGCTCTGAGAGGTCCAAGATGAGCCTCCAGTTGCCTTATTTTCTTGGAATTAGAAAGATCCTTGAGTAGAAGCCTTTTTCCTCCTGACTTGGCGGGACAAGCTGAATGGCTCCATGGTGTAGTAGTTCCCTGAGGATAAGTGGTGGCCTTGGGATGCCTAGAAAGAGTGAGATTTCCCTGAACTGGATGCAGTAACCCTTTTGTATAATGTTGAGGGCCCCACTGGTCTTTTATGATCTTTCAATGATGCAGGAAGGAGAAGAGTCTTACAGCCAGAGGGATGGATGGGGAGAGGTAGCAGAGCCAAAGCTGATGACAGTCACAGACAGCCTTTGTGCTGTGTGAGCAGATGGATGGGAAGAGGTAACAGGGCCCAAGGCTGAAGATAGTCACTGCTGGTCTCTGTGCCATGTGGGGGGATGGATGGGGAGGGATAGCAAGGCCCAAGTTTGATGATAGTCATGGTTAGTCTCTGTGCTGGGTGGGCTCTTTAGATATCCCTGGTCTGTGGGATTGTTCTGGTTACCATATCCTGGATTGCCTTGGGTCTCTTAGCATGGGAGGCCTTTCCTTATCTTGTTTAGGGAAAAGGTCATGGTTTTGAAGGGTAATTCTAGTTATACCTTGGTGTATGTGACAGGTAAAATTACCTCATTATTTTTGTTTGTTTTCTTTTCTTGTCCAGCTTCTCAAAAAATGTTTCTGCTCGGGGTACAAAAAGGAATTCTTTGTCTAGTGAAGCATCCATTAGTTCAGCCTTGACCTGGTTTGACAGAGCCTGTGTCCTGCCTGTGGCAGCTGCTCTGCATGATGCATCCCACAGTGTCATAACCACACTTTAGGGAGTGTTTGGACACTTGTAGAGCTTCCCTTGCTATCTACGGAATTTCCTTTGGCAAGGTTCTATCAGCAGTAGTCTCTGTCTTAGACTGAAGTTTGTCTTGTAGGAATGCAAGGTAATTTAACATGTGAAATTGGCAATTCAATGCTCTCATTGAACGTGTAACAGAAGTACAAGCTTTTTTGAAATCTAATAGTCTGCTTTCCCTATCAGTGGTTAGGGGGTGTCTACTTGGCCCCTTTGGTATACCTTTTGTGGACTCACTAGAGACTACTGAAGGATCACTTTTGGGATTCTTGTAGAGCTGCATCTGTAGGTCAAACAATCCATAAAGCTGACCAGCTTCCTTGGAGCAGGTGGAAGAGAATCAGGGTGTAAAGCAATGTCTTTAGTAACATCAAGCACTGTTTGTACAGGAGGGATAGCCTGTGGCCTAGATGAAGGCAAACTCAGCAACTCCCTGTTATCAGTATGAGTTTGTGAGACTTGTTTGCTTTTTTAATTGAAAGCCTCCTTCAATTTGTCAAGGGTATCCCCAAAAGAGATGTTCTCTGGGGGAGAAGCAGAAGAGAGGGTATCATGCAAGTCTGAGTCAGGGTAGGTTTGGGGTGGTAGGTGCTCAAAGTAGGACAGCTCTCTGATTCTTCCTGAAAAGCCTCCTCTCTGCTACTTTTAGAAGGGGAAGCTTTTGGGGCAGAAGTCATAGTGTGGGAGAGCTACCTGGATTTTATGAAGGCCATGGATTCCTGTGCTATTTTTGAGAGGTCTTGGGCTTTGTCCTAAGTTGAAGTAGCTGAAGACTGAAACAAAGAAAGGATGGCTGATGGTTTGCTTCAGTTTAAGCATCCATTTTGAGAGGATGACCTTAGAATACAGTTGTTCATCTGTAACATGGGGTTCAGTAGCAGAGGTAGACAGGATGTCTCCATTGTTACCCACAGCAGGATCATTGGAAGCTGAAGCCTGCTGAGCATCCTCAGACTCAACTGATGTCGGTGTTCTCAAAGCAGTAAAAAGTAGGCCAGGAATCATGGCAGTCTTCCAAGAAGTCACACCAGAGGGTTTGGGCCTAGTAGCTTCTGCACCAGGGAGCTGTGAAGGCACCTCTCCTGAGACACTGGTTGACTTGGAAGCTTGAACAGAAGTCTCTTCAGAAATGTCAGTCTTTTTCTTTGACCTTTTTTATCTTTCCATTTCATTAGGGTGATGCTGGCAGAAGCTAGGGTTTGCAGAAGAGGCTTGGGCCAGGGGTTGTGAAGACACCAAGAGAACAAAAAACTAGGACTCTATGAGTGGCTAAGACTTCAGCTCTGCATTTTAATTTCTTTGCTCAGAATTTAGCAGCTAGGACACCTACAGACATCATACTAAGGCCCCAAACAGAGAAGACAGAATGAGTGAAAATCCCTATGCAGGATTTGCTTCCCACACTTCAAGCAATTGTTACCCTTTTTAAACCTCAAATTAGAAGAAGAAAATCCCCAGTGGGGTACTTCTCTGACTGGAAGAAGGTGAAAACTCTTGAAAAAATTAGCCGAACGATAGACTGTGAGCATTTTGAACACACAATGAAATGCACTGGACTGTATCGGTAGAAAGAACTGAAGATGGAGCCAAAGGACACATTCTTATATGCTGGCATCTAGACATCAGTCCTCAGATGTTTGTTGGCTAGGGATGATGCAGAGACTATGGATATCGGGCCTGTCACAGACGTTTGCTTGGCAGGAAGACCATAAAATCAGCACTGCAATACTGACCATGAAAAACATCTGTACTTCACTTAATTTGTTCAAATACAAAATCTCACTGTTAACAACATAAAATGTGTATGTTAATATAAAACTGCTTAGAAGTGCATTTGTTTCTCATGAAGTTCTGATAATGTGGAACAGATTACTTATTTCCATTTGAAGTTCACAAAATGTCAAACTTTTTAAAATAAATTTAAACTCTCGGGTGGGAATGGAAGTTTATAATCCTAACTTAAAGGAGTCAGAGTTCATCCATGGCTTGGGACCCAGACTCTGTTATTCTGAGCTTATTATACTTAGGGCAGATAGGTACCAGCTGTCATGTAGGGAGATACTACCAGCACAGCTATCTGGAATTTTGTAAATAATTATGTCATTTGTGATTATCAACATGATTTATATAGAAGTGTGACAAAGGGAGATGCTGCCAGCACAGCTATCTGGAAATTTGTAAATAATTAATTGGTGAATATCAAAGTGATTTATATAAGATGCTTGTGTTACAACTGTATTAGAACTGTATATCATGTGTATATCAAACCGCTGGTACAGAAGTATGCATTTGAAAGGTTTTTACAAAGTGCTGTTTAAAATGTAACCACTGTGCCCTACTCGAAGAGAACAGAAATGTACATACACTATTGCAGCTGTTTAAATGTATATATTTTAACAGTGGAAACTGGAATACATGAGCAGTCCAGCAACTCATCAGCAAAATAGCTGAAATTAAATTACTTTATGGCAGCAAAAGACACAGGTCTGTGCTGAGAAGCTTTCTTTATTGTCTTTCAGACTAAAATAATTACAATTGTTTTATGACTTCCAGCATCTGCCAAAGATCTGATGTTTATGTATTTTCACAGGTAGATGCTAAATACTGCTATTGCCCAGCCATGGGGATTTCACCAAGGATAAAGTCAGATGACAAGAAATGATGTCATTCTGCAAGCTATCACAGCAATAATATATGAGATAAATTAAGAAGTCTCTTAGAGAAAGACAGCATTCTGTATTCTGTCTTTGACCTGACAACAACTAAAAGATCCATTCACCATATCTGCCTTGTGCTTAAGTTAATAAGAGTATAGTAATTCTCTTATATATAGTCAGGAATACAGCAAAGTTTAGTTTAGATATTTGTCTTTATTTATTTCAGACTGTCCTGCAATGTTGTTTTAAATAGTACCTGCTATTTTTAACTCTGATGTCACTATAAATATATATTTAGTATTGTATTGTTCTTTTATCATTTATTATTAAACATATTTAAACCTTTCACTGTGGCTGATCTGCCTAGAGATATTTAAGTTTTGAGAGTACATATTTATTTGGTGACACTGTATAGGCCACTACTAATAGCCTTGCTCTTGGTCAAGCTATCATTTGTATTAATATTAATATTACACAGTAAGATTGGACACCCTTTGTTAATGGGTTTAAAGTAGCTGCTAAGGAGTTGGCTGGTGGCAGTGATAACTACCTCGCAGTCTGGGCAAAATGAGGCATAGCTATTAAACCTCTGCCAGCCCCAGGTGTGCATGTAGGTGTGTGTGTGTGTGTGTGTGTGTGTGTGTGTGTGTGTGTGTGTGTGTGTGTGTGTGTGTAGCACTGGTGGGACAGAAAGGGTGCTGGAAGTCTTGGCTTGGCCACTCAGCTGAGATCTCAACTCTATAGTTGTACCACTGGGGAGTTTTATTAGGGATCTGGATAAAGAAGAGGAAACCAGCCCCAGACTGACTGGGGTCTCTCTGTGCTCTTAAGGGAAACTGCACTTGATGCAGAGAGCTGCATCTGGAAATACTATGTGTGTACTTGCTATCCTCCCAGTGTATGTCCTCCCACTGGTGCAAGTGGTGAGGACTGAGGCTCTTTGATTATTGGTCCAGTGAGGGTTGTCACATTGATTGGTTGGGAATGGTCGGATATCTACATATTGGGATTCAGTGGTGCGGATATTGAACTCCTGTAGCCTGTAAACAGTGGTTACTAAAGAAGGTGTTTGTACTCTCAAGCAGCCACGTGGCAGACATTCAATTTTATATCACAATCTTTTTTTTTGTTAGCTTAGTTAGTCATGGAGAGCAGGCAAGGATGTCAACAGAGGATATGGCAAGCTGACAAGGAGCCAGTTGGCTGAGATATGCCAAGCCAAAGGATTGGAGCATGCCAACCTGATTAAAGCAGAAATGATTGCAGCCTTAACCACAGCTGCATCACAGACCAGCAACCAGGACAACCAGACTGGCCTTGATGATGTACAACTCTCAGAAATGGACAGTTCAACTTTGCCTCAGAGGACTTAAAATCCATCTGGAGTTAAAGAGACTTGAACTGGAAGCCAAACATTTGGAAACAAAATCTGCAGAGAGACTGCAGTGTTTGGAGGCTGAAGAAAATGAGAAACAGAAACAAATGTAATTAGAATCAGCAGAGAGATAGAGACATCTGGCGGCTGAAGAAAATGAGAGGGAGAGGCAACATGAAAAGGAAATGCTGACTCTTTGCTAGGGTCTTGGAGATAACAGGGAAGGGAGTAACTGAACCCCAGGAATAACAAAGGTCAGAACATTTCTTCCACAATTTATAGAGGGTGATAATTTTGATAGTTTTATTCATATGTTTGAAAGGGAATGTAAACAGTATAATGCTGACCAATGGCTCTGTGTGTGTGGTTCCTGACCCCTTCCTTACTCCTTGGTAAAGCTGTAACTGCTGTTTCTAAATTGTCTGATTCTGATTGCATAAATTATAATACAATTAAAGATCGTTTATTAGAGTGTTTTAAGTTAACACCTGAAGCTTATAGAAAAATGTTTTGTGAGCATAGACTCAAGGCAGGTGAAAGTGTGTGTGCATATATTGCTGAATTAAGTGCTTATTTTCATTGATGGGTGAGTGGGTGTCAGGACACCACTTTTGAAGGGCTGGTGGACCTTTTGGTGAGGGAACAAGCCCTTAACACTTTGCCTGAACAAATGAGAATCTGGTTAGCAGACAGAATGTAATACCGCAGATGAGTTGGGGAAACAGGGAGAACTATACCTAGCAAGCAGGGCATCACTGCACAGGAGAAGGACACCCAGTGCTGCTCATGGCTCTAAGGGAACCCATGCTGGGCAGCCAAAACCATCCCAACAGAGTCCACCAGTAGCAGGGGAAGCTACTAGTCCAGGTGCACGTCCAGGACCAAGAGTTAAACTTTTTAAATGCAACCAGTGGGACCATGTAGTATATACATGTCCATGGAGGCAAGGTGGGAGGAGCCAGCAAGTGGGAATGACAGATTACCAGTGGTAAGTTGTCTGGAGACAACAAGGGTACAAAACTACCACAACAGGTTATATCCTATCTTAGTGGATGGGAAACAGGCCGCTGCAGAGAGAGAGAGACAGACAGCCTCTGACCTAACCATTGTGAAGCCTGCAATGGTTAAAGAGGAGGATTACTTGCTTGGGCAGTCTACTCCAGTCAGAGCTTTAGCAAGGACCCCATTCCAAATACCTTTGGCTAAGGTTCACTTGATGGGGAGGGTGGAAAAGGAAGCAAGCAAGTAGGTGTGCTGGAGGATATCCCTGCAGATGTTCTGACAGGGAATGATTTTCATAATGCAGCACCTTGTGTGCATGCAGTTACATGCAGTCAGGCTTGGAGACAAGCATGTGGGTCTGGTAGGCTGGGGGGACCCAGATAGACCACACACTTGAAGCTAGGACTGGTGAGGTGGCTACTTCATTGAGGGTGCTGCCCTGAAGCAGTGAGAGTGAAGGTGAGCCATAGCTGCTTGTGGGTACTGATGTTCCCTTGGACAGAGTGACTGCAAGGATAGAGGTGAGTAGTAGTATCCAGGTTGACAGTGAGGCACCGCTGTCAGCGGATAATAGACTTCCTGTGGAAGGGAGCTGGGAAGGGTTACAAAGAAAGAGATGAGACAGGCTCAGCTGTCAGACCCTACATTACACGGCTTGAGGGAAGCAGCTAGAGAGATGCCTAATTCTCAAGGAAAAGGGGAAAATGTATACTGGGACAAAGGGTTACTGTATAGAGAGTGGACCCCTAAGGGAGGGCTAGAGGGTGAGAGAATACAGCAGTTGGTAGTGCCCAGAGCCTACCATCTGGCACTTCTAGCCATAGCCCATGACATTCCCTTTGCAGGTCATAATGGCATAAAGCATACAAAGAGACCTATTATGCAGAATATTTATTGGCCTGGGATTTCCAGAGATGTAACAGGGTACTGCAGGACATGTGAGCAGTGCCAAAAGGTAGGAAAGGCAGGAGACAAGGTCACAGCTCTTTTATTGCCTTTCCTTGTGGCTGAGGAGCCATTTCAGAGAGCAACTTTGGATATTGTGGGGCCTCTGAGTACCCCAAGTTCCACAGGGAAGACATATATCCTTGTGGTAGTAGATTATGCTACCAGATACCCTGAGGTGGTGGCTATGTCCTCCATCAAGGCAGAAAAGGCATCAAATGCTTTGTTAAACATTTTCAGCAGGGTCAGATTCCCAAAAGAAATGCTGACTGACAGAGGTGACAATTTCATATCAGACCTGCTGCCTTGTCTGTGGGAGCACTGTGGGGTGAAGCACCTAAAGACCACCCCCACACTAATGGTCTGGTGGACAGGTTAAACTCTACACTCAAGGTGATGCTATGGGCATTTGCAGATCAGTTTAAGAGGGAGTGGGACAAATATGTGCCCTATCTGTTTGCTTACAGAGAGGTGCCCCAGGAATCTGAAGGCTTTTTTTTCACCCTGTGAGTTGCTGTATGGGCACAGGGTGAGAGGACCTTTAGATTTGCTTCGTGGTGAGTGTGAATCCCACAAGAAGTCTGTTGTGGCATATGTCCTAATCCTCAGGACAAGGCTCAGGGAACTCATGGGCTTGGCCCAAGACAACCTGGCAGAAGCCCAACAGCAGAAAAAGGTCTGGTATGACAGGAATACTTAAGAAAGAGAGTATGCTGTGGGGCAGAAGATTATGGTTCTCAGTCCTGTCAGACATAAGATGCAGGCAGCCTGGGAGGGACTCTTCAAAGTGGTAAGGAAGTTCAGGGATGTTAAAGGACAACAATGGGATTCTATTGTTAAATGCTCAACTTCTGTGTCCTTTTTCTCCCTATTTACTGTCCATGCTATGAATAAATAACAATGCAGCATGTAAAATATTTTAAATCAACTGTTTCTCTCCACTAGAACAGTACCTTACTGCACTGTGGTGGTTTCACTTTCAAAAAACTTGTCCAGCCCTGGTAAAGCTTGCTGCAGTCTCCAATTCATTGATGTCATCAAAGCCAATGAATATAGATAGCTTTCTGGCCAATTCCTTCCCCAAACTGACATCACCATGGCCATCCTAAAAACCCACCTATGCTGTGATGTCACAGCTCCCTGGTGCTTCCCCTAGCCATACAGAAAATAAAGGCTAGAACAGGGAAAGAGTACACAAGTCTAGTCTCCTGCTGTGGGCTGTCGATCACAGCAGATAAGCTCAAATTACCCTTAGCAGTTTGACAGCTAGGGAAGTTAGGTGTGAAGGAGGTGGGAGAGGAGTCAAAGTAGTACAATTCAGGCTTCACAAAACACTGCAGTTTAGTCATTATAAAAAGAAGCAGCAGTAAAAAGCACTTTGAAAGTCTTTTCTGTGGCATTTGCACTATTTGTGTTTTAAGTAGTCATTGAATAGCATGAAATGTTACTTTGACTGAAAGACAGCAGTGTATGCATGTAAAATCAATGCAGTAACAGGAGCTTTAGGAAAACTAGGTCTGCATGACAATTTTTTACAGACAAGCACTGCATTATGGGGCAGACTAAACAATCAGAATTATTTCAAGATGCCAGATTCCATGTGGTCAGACTCAGAAATTAAGTATAAAAATGTGTAAAAGCCTGTAAATAGTCCTGGAGTGGTGTTAAAATGTAGGAAACACCTAACCATGATGAAATAAATGTTTTTTTTTAGTCTGTTGGTGTGGTTCTCCTTTAACTACATGGTATAACCGGTAGGCAAGAGGCATGGGCACAAACTGTACCATGTTAACATGATGAAACCTTACCATGAAAGAGAGGCCTTTGTGCTGAGTATTTACAGTGGATGGCAGGAGGAGTCTGGGGGGGGTCTGTTGACTGATCTCCTCAGTGAGGCTAGGACTGATGGAAGAGGTAGCAATGTCCCAGCAGCTATCCCCTACCCAGGTTTGAGAAATCCAAGGGCATACCTACCTGGTGCAGCACCGTGTGGATACAGGACCCCAAAGGCCTATTAAGCAGGCCCCTTATAGGGTGCCTGAGAAAGTCAAACTCTGAGGGAGGACATACAGGAAATGGTGGAACTGGGGGGTAATCCAGGAGTCCAACAGTCCCTGGGCCTCCCCAGTGATGCTAGTACCAAAGAAGGATGTCAGCACCAGGTTCTGTGTGAACTACAGGAAACTAAATAGTCACACAGAGTCAGATGCTTAGCCCATGCCTAGGACAGAGGAAGTCCTAGAGCAACTGGGTGGGGCTAACTGTCTTACCACTACTGATCTTACCAAGGGCTACTGGCAAGTGCCCTTGACTTACAGTGTTAGAGAGAGAGCTCAGCCTTTGTGACTCCTTTCGGCTTGTATGAGTCAACAAAGATGCCCTTTGGGATGAAAAATGCCCCAGCAATTTTCCAGAGGCTGGTAGATTGTATTCTAGCAGGGGCAGGAGATTTTGCCCTTGCTTATCTGGATGATATAGCCATCTACAGCCATTTCAGGCAAGAGTACCTTCAGCATGTCAAAGAGGTGCTGAGCAAACTACAGATGGCAGGGTTGACCATTAAGACCAGTAAGTGTCAGGTGGGTACAGCTGAGGTCTCCTACCTGGGACACAGAGTGGGGAGTGGTAAGATCAGACCAGAACCTGCCAACGTGGAAGCCATTCAGGCATGGTTTGCCCATTATCAAAAAGAAAGTGAGGGCATTCTTAGGGACAGCAGGGTACTATATAAAGTTTGTCCCCATTTATAGTACCATAACTGCTTCCCTCACAGACCTAAGGAAAAACAGGTCAGATAAGGCAGTGTGGACCCCAGCATGTGAGCAGGCATTCCAGAAGTTTAAAAGAGCTTTGGAAGAACCCCCTGTGTTAGCCAGTCCAGATTACAGCAAATAATTTTTTGTGCAGGTGGATGCTTCAAAACCATGGGGTGGGGGCTGTACTCAGCCAGGTTTCCTCAGAGGGAGCAGAGCACCTAGTCAGCCGTAGGCTCCAACCCAGGGAGGAATGCTATGCAGCTGTAGAAATGGAATGTCTAACCATAGTGTGGGCATTGCAGAAACTTCAGCCTTATCTGTATGGAAGGAACTTCACTGTAGTTACAGACCATAATCCCTTAACATGGCTACATTGAGCCAGCCAACACAGTGCTAAGTTACCAAGGTGGAGCCTAGGGTTGCAGGAGTATGATAGTGCAGCACCGCACTGGGGTCAGCAATGCCAACATAGATGGGTTCTCAAGACAGAGAACTGGGCTAATGTATTCCCAGATAGGCTCATCCCTCTCAAGCAACATTTTTCAAGGGTCACTTGAAAAACTATCTTGAGTCTTGGGTGGGGGGGGATAAAGGTGATGACCCTCCACTGGACCAGTAATCAAGGATTCTCAGTCCTCATCACTGGCAGCAATGGGGGACATACACTGGGAACACAGCAAGTACACACAGTATTTCCAGCTGCAGCTCTCTGTATCATGTGCAATTTCCCTTAAGAGCACACAGCGACCACAGTCAGTCCGGGGCTGGTTTCTCCCTCTTTCTCCATATCCCCAGTAAGACTCCCCATTGGCACAGCCATAGAATTGAGATATCAGCTGAGTGGCCAAGCGAAGACCTCCAGCACCCTCTCTGTCCAACCAGTGCTTTGTGCCCCTGCCCAAGTAGCTGGCACACACACTCTTTGAGGTTTAATTTACACACACATACAAACCTGGGATTTGTTTTACACACACACACACCTGGGAAAGGCTGGCACAGGTTTACTAGCTATGCCCCCGTTTATCCAGACTATAAAATAGTTATCACTGCCACTGGCCAACTCCTTATCAGCTACTTTAAGGCCCTTAACAAATGGTGTCCAATCTGTGTAATATTAATATTAATACAAATGGTAGCTTGACCAAGAGCAATGCTATTATGAGTGGCCTACACAGTGTCAGCAAATAAGTATGTTAGTACTCTCAAAATGTAAATATCTCTAGAAAGATCAGCCACAGTGAAAGGTTTAAATATATTATAATAATAAACAATAAAAGAACAAGCTAATACTAAATATATATTTACAGTGACATCAGAGTTCAAAAGCCACAGGAAATATTTAAAACATTTCAAGACAGTCTCAAATAAAGGAAAATATCTAAACTAAGCTTTGCTATATTTCTGACTGTCTAAAAGACTTAATATACCCCCTTGTTAACTTACTTAAGAGCAAGGCAGATGTGGTGAATGGATCTTCTAGTTGTTGTCAGGTCAAAGACAGAATACAGAATGCTCTCTCTCTCTCTCTCTCTCTCTCTCTCTCTCTGAGATTTCTCTCATGCTCCCATAAAGTCATTTAATTTCAGCTATTTTTCTGAAGTTTTGCTGGACTGAAGTTAACCTCCTGTATTCCAGTTTCCATCATTAAAATATATACATTTAAACAGTTACAATAGTGCATGCACATTTCTGTGCCTTCTGTGGAAGGTTGGGGATGGCAACTCAACACTGTAAAACTTCCACTGCCAATTATGAATGGACAGGTGATCCGCTGTAGCAACCCCTAACTGGGAAAGGCCGAAAGAAGAAGTGCATGTACATTTCTGTTCTCTTCAACAAGGCAAACTGTGGTTACATTTTAAACAGCACTTTGCAAAACCATTTCCAGTACACACTTCTGTACCAGCAGTATGATATACACGATATACAGTTCTAATACAGTTGTAACACAAGCATCTTATACAAATCACTTCGATATTCACCAATGACATATAATTATTTACAAAATTCCAGATAGCTGTGCTGTCTATCTCCCTTCATCACATTAACTTTTCTGTAAAGTTGTTTACGCATTGGGAGATGTTGGAGATGAATGCAACAGCCCTCTACATTGGATTTATGTGCAGGGGATTTTTATGAATTTTGCTTGGTTCTTATACAAGCTATTTGCCTTGGAGAAACCCATAAAGAGAGTCATTTGGTGGGGGAGTGCTATGTTGGTAGGAACCATGTTAAGGATATTACAGCCTCTGGCAGGTAATTTTGCAGTTTGCTCCAGTGGATTGGTATTAAGATATGCTCTGTATTTGCTATACTTTAAGTATGCCAATTAACACTTTGGAACTTGAAGCCACCTAGCAAGAAAGTATTTGGCTGAATATTTAACCCCTTGATGGTGTTAAGGTAATTTCCATGACCTTTGGGGTGACAATGGTGAGGAACTGGAACTAGCAGTGAAATAATAGTTGGACTTGTTAAAGGTGATAGTAATCACCAGGTACTCCAAGTCTTGGACAAGTTGATATACGAGATGGTATTTCTGACAAAAGCAGATACTCCCTCAACAGATACCAAAGGACTGAAGGTGTGAAAAGCACTAAACCCCGATATAGAGAGAATACTGTTATTGCTCTGAAATCACCTCTCGGTAACACAAATCTGAATGTGTTACAGCTACACAAGAGCCTTACTCCAAGCTGCCATTCTATTTACACTCCTAACATTGAATAGTGCCACCACGATATCAAAATTTGAGACAGAGTATACTCTGTAGGAATGCCCATTGCAAGGGCTGCCATAAAAAAAGATATTATGGAATAGCAAAGGCTTTAGCCAGTATGCAAAATCCCTAGTAAGAGTTGCATAAGCTATCCTTAGTGAAATAGGAGAGCTTGCCTATCATCTCAAGCCAGCAGACATATACTGGATCTCCTCTGAAAAACACCATCTACTCAGCCCATTGATTAAGTTAATTATCTTGTGCTGGTATCAAGACATCATTCTTGCTGAAGACAGGATACTACTTAAGACCAGTGTCTTTCCTGGCTCTAATACATGCATTGTAAGCTTAGTCATGTCTCTTCTGCATGCACCTTTGAATGGTGTGCTTCAGGTCATTCCCTACCACATGGGCCACAGCAAGGTTGTAGTAACCTTAGGGTTCTTATGACTTCATGGACCCTGATACTGGTCAAGCAGCTTAGTCACCCTTTTCTTGCCCAGTCTGATGTGTTTGGTATCTGTATGCCTAGCTATAGAGTCCCCTATGACAAGCATGCTTTGGTGTGGAAATAGACTTAATAGGCCTTATCTGCTTAAGTCTGCTTTCCTGGTGACTCTTGGGAGAGCTGTGTTGAGTTGCAGTATACCTGAGTGAAAAAGTAGATGCTGCCTTGTTTGCTGAAGGCAGGGATCTTTAGCATGGAAGTACTTGCATTTCTTTACAGCATAAGTAAAGGTCGTAATGGTGTGCTATGACCGATCTGTGATGCAGTGGCAGTATGATGCTGATCGACAGTGGATTGATGTGTTAGGTTTGTCTTCATGTGTCTTAAATATATGCATCTATTGCAGGCTGTACTATTAACTGAAAGAAGCAATGAACAGTAAAACAAGCATAAGGCAGTTGCTGCACTGCCTTAGGATAGTCTACAGTAGTTTGAACCAGAAGGCATGCACTGGTCAAGTTGCTTTGTATAGCCATCTGGAACAGAACTTCTTCAGGTACTTTTTGCTTGAAGTGACAAGGGCTACTGCTGAAACACCCAATTTCTTTTTCTTCTTCTTTCGGCTTTTTCCCGGTTAGGGGTCGCCACAGCGGATCACTTGTCTGCTCATGCTTCCTCCAATAAAACAGTTTGCAGCAATCTGGCCGATGGATAGAACAAACATTCGATAGATATACTTGCTATCTGAGGGTTATCCTCATACGTGCCTT
This sequence comes from Protopterus annectens, assembly GCF_019279795.1. NCBI lineage: Eukaryota > Metazoa > Chordata > Ceratodontiformes > Protopteridae > Protopterus > Protopterus annectens. Next base: position 118,481,176 of record NC_056744.1, on the reverse strand, counting down.
AATTCTCTACCTCTTTAAGTAGTTTACAGTCTCAAGACAAGTAGAGCATCTTGGGTAGACACAGAGGCGAATACCAACTAGAATGGGTTAAAGCAGGACTGCGTTAAACTGTCATTTAGGCCATTATATACAGGTCTCTATCTTTATATAGACAGTGCTGCAAAGTGCGATCTTTGGGAGAGAGATGCATTTAATTAGTTTAACGTGAGGCAGTGCCCTACCTTGTACGTTCACACAAAACTCAGACTTGCATTCCAAAGGTACTCCACACCTTAGTGTTTCCAGAGGCATTGCTCAGTGATCAGCCACTCTTCTTGTCCGCGTCTATTTACAGTTAGGAATGACCTTAGCTGAGAAGAAAGGCAAGTATTTATAGAGGAAACATCACCAATTCTCATTGAACAGGCTGAGCCAGAAGTTCTTTTTTCTTTTTTTGGTGCACTTGCCTAATAGGACCGATAGTTGCCACCACTTAAGAGTCCCACTGGTTGCCTCACATCAGTTCAGTCGTTCCTGGGTGCTAAACTTGGTAGCGGAACCTTTCTTTTTATTAAATTCACCTTACTTTGTGAAAGATAATACATGGCTGAGTTAAGGTTGGAGGATTGGGACTTGGAGAATTAAAGATTAAATCTGATAAGAAATAGTGAAGTATTTACCGTATCTATGTTTCTGGTAGCTTTCCAAAGCACTTCGTAAAAATCGGACTAGCTTCCTTGGGCGAAGCCATGGTGTATTTTGTGTCATTATGATAAAAAGAGTATTAGGGAATCTCATTTGGAACTTGACCTTGCACTTAATTAGGTCTGCACAATACGGAGAGAGTTTGCAATGTCTTTCCTTGATTTCTTTGGGGAGATCCTGAAATATAGAGATTGTGTAAGTGTTCCATGTAAAGTGCTTTTGTTTTTTATATGTGGAGAGGATAGCTTGCACATCTTGATGGTTAAGGAGCTTCACGTAAATGGATCTTGGGGTTGTAGTGGCTTGGTTTTTATAGAGAGCTCGGTGTGCTCTTTCAATTATGCATTCACTTGGAGAATACCTAGGTTGTAGTAGCAAGCTAAATATTTGCTTGAGTTGGTAGCAGTTGATTTGGTCATATTTTTCTGGTAAGCCCCTAATAATGAGATTATTTCATCTGCTCCTCACTTCTAAGTCCAGGATTTTCAATTGTATGTCAGTTAATGCCTTGTCTTTGGTTCCTATTTCTGCCTTTAGTTGTTGTTCTATTTCCATCTCATTAGATTTGGTTCTCCCCTCTACTAAGTCCAGTCACTCAGCAATTTGGTTTATTGTACCTCCAAAAGTATTTAGCTGTTCTGAGAAACCTTGGACAGCAGATTGTAGAGGTAAAAGGGCACTCTTCAGATCCTCCATATGTATGGTATTTTTGGCCTTTTGTTTTGTACAGTCTTTTACTTGTTCCTGTTGTACTTTAGTTTATTTTTTTGTCTTTTTGATATAACTTCTTTTTCAGGTGATGCTATTGCCGATAGTTTGGTTTAAGAAGTTTGAGTGTCCATGCCTTCTATTTCTTTAGGCAGTTTTTTTTGCTGTGGCTTAGCTTAATTTCTCCCCTCATGGTCACTGTCTGTTACTGAGGTGCTGAAGCCTTCAGGCCTCTATTATACATATGGAGATTCATGCTGGTAGCTGTTGGATAGTAAATCTAGCAGATTTCAAGATTTTGAGAGTTAGTAAGATGTAGTCAGGATAAGTGCAGGCTCTTCTTCTCTGTGAGATATTCATATACCCCGATTTTCTGGCTATTGCAGTACTTCCAGTGATTTGGGTAAGAGTTTTGTGGAGAGAGTGTTACTCAAACGACCACCATCTTGCAATCCAGGTATGTCCTTACCATTAAGCAGCATTTTACCATTACCTAAAATGATGCTCAGTACAAACAAAAAATGACTGGCTTCAATAATTGACTTAGTTTCTGGTGTCATTCCAAAGGGAAACAGCATCTGTCAGCCTGGGATGACATGATCGATAGACCTCGATGCTTTGCCAGAGATGGTCTTCATCTGTCACCCCTGGGATTTTGGCTACTGGCCAAGGCTCTTGCCACCCCACATAGTGCCTTTTTAGGCAGTATTATGAGGACAAAACTCCTGATGCAAAAATACCAACCAAAAACAACCTGAAAGTCATGTTGGTTAACACTAGGAATCTTAAAATGAAACTGCACTCACTGGAAGTAGTCCTCACCCTGGAGGATGCAGATATTTGTGCAGTCATGGAGAACTGATTCAAGCCTGTTGTGAGCACCGGAGCCATACTGGATTACACCTCCATCCACACTTTCAGACCACAAACTGAAGGCAAGAAAACTAAAGGAGGCATTGTATCAATATTCATCACTGATAAATGCACCTCCAGATTAGTTAAGCAGTATAACGCCCTAGAGATACTTCAGGTGCAATTAATTGTTGGTAAGACACCTATCAAGTCATTGCCAGCTACAGACCCCCCTCCATGAATCAGAACACCCACTCTGCCTGTTTGGATCAACTTGAGTCTATCAAGATATATCCTAACACCACAGTTTTGGGCAACTTTAAATACCCTAGCATTGACTGGGTGAATTACTCATGCTCAAACTCACCTGCTCCAAGGTTCCTCGACTTTGTCAACTCCAGTGCCCTGCACCAAATGGTTGACACCCCCACCAGGGGTGCCAACATCCTGGACCTGATGCTTACAAATATGGGAGTCCATTGTAGCTCCCCCACTGTGAGTTCATCCCTGGTGAGATCTGACTACAAATCAGTCTCACTTGAGGTAACTATCACGCCTGACCCTCCCCTAGCAGCAACTAGACTAAAAATCTTCTCCAAAGCAGATTATAACCTCTTACAGGATGGTATAAATAGCTTCATTGCAAATCATCCCACAGACAGAACTGGTATCTATGCCAAACTGTACACCAATGCCCTATACAAGCACCTGTCTAACTCACACCTCTTAACTTGGAATCATCAAAAATCTGGTCAAAGACCCATGAAAACTAGGTACAAACAGCCAAAAATTGGGACACTGATTAACATAAAATATTTGCATATATAGTCATGTAACCCCACCCACCCGAATGGAATTGTGGGATATTAATGCTAAGATTGAAGTCACTAAATAATAATAAATAATGGCAGACATTTGAATTTCAGACTTCATATCCCTTAGAAAATACATAATAAAACAAAACCTATTAACTATCTGAGTTTACAGGAGCAATATTTAAAAATCTGTCCTTATTTTTGAGCCTTTTTCCCACCTTTATTTTTGGCTTTGCCCACATTTCTTGCTCTGAGATGAGAAGTATGCTTAAAATGTGTTCCTATTCTTCAGCCTTTGTGCCCCCTTTATTTTAGGCTTTACACAGATTTCTTGAACTATGAGGTCAACCTCTGAAATGCTGCTGCTACAGCTTGATAGCTCTTAAACCACACCCCCAAATACAGTTGTGTGGTTCAGAAAATGCTTGCTAAACACAAGTACTGTATTTCAATAAACTGACAATTTTTATGCTTTATTCATATTTTTTCAGCCACTAGGCAGAGAGGTATGCAAACCTCTGAACTATTGATGCTACTGCTGGATCGATCATCCATGCCCCTAAACACAAATGTGGGTCAGAAAATGCACTCTAAACACAAACCCTGTTACTCAAGCAACTTTAAAATCTTTAAGGTTTTATTCAGATTTCTTGAGCTACAAGGGTCGACAGGTTTGCAAACCTCTGAACTGCTGCTGCTACGATCTTTCTCCCTGCCGCCAAACACAAGTGTGGGTCAGAAAGAAAGTACATGCTAAGCGTCCTCTCTCACAGATCAATTAAAAAAAAACACAAAGTTGCAGTACAATAGAAGTCTTACCACAATTTAAATAAAGTATTTATTGAGTGCTTCTGTTCTGTCACATTCAAGAACTTCATGCAACTGCTGCAGCCAGGAACAGGCATGAGACTCACCCATGCTCAAAGAAAACACCACATAAATGTATCCAGGCTACATGTTTAAAACAAAGGGTATTCATTACATATAAATTTTATTTTTAACTGTTTTTATGAGATCTGAATTACATGGTTTAAAACTCCCACCCACCCAGTCAGTAGGACAGGCAGTAAGGCACTCATGAAGCTGATGTCATCATGCATGCCCTGCACGTTTATGATGCTAGCAATTGCTTAACGTTGTTAAAAATAATCTAGAATTAAAGGGGCATCTCAGAAATTCGTGGCATCCCATTATTTTGCCCTCAAAACTCATAAATACCCAGGAATTTGGTATGGTTGAGAGATATGGTATAACTGCATTGACTTGGCAGTACCTCTTAGAATGAAAACAAGCTCTTCAAGGAAAAGCAAACCTGCCTGGTGGACAACCATCATTAACAGGCTTTACAATAAAAGTAAGAAACTGCTGTCCAAGAGTAAGAAGGAGCAGGCTTTAAACTGGCCACTCTCTCCTCAGCTTAAGTAAGTAAATAAGTCTTTTTGTGAGATCACAGTTCCATTACTCTTCTTGTGAGGTCTCAACCTGTGAACAACCTAGAAAAACGCACCACAAAGTAAGTCACTTGTGAGAACCTGCACCTAAACTGCTTAGTTGGTCTGCTATAGAGTTCAACAGGATGGCAGACTGCCTTTAGGATAATTTGGGATTGAAAAACTATTACAAAGGCAGCCATGGTTAACCTACACATGAGCTAATAACTGGTCCCTTGTTTACTGATGTTCTACATCACACTAGTATTTGTCACCTGAAAAAACACTTTTTTTCCAAGATATGCTTGAAGGCTTGGAGTACCAGAATCAGTTATATTTAAACTTGTATGTTTGTCACCTCAAGTTGCATCTCAACTCTTGCAGTTTCTAGTCTCCTGATTATGGTCCACATATGTACATCAGGTCTGTGGCATCTTTTGTCTGAAGGACACCACTTAGATCAGTCTGACCAGGTTGCATCACAGTTCTAGCTCCCTGGAGATGCTGGGTAGCAGAGATGACCTTTTCCAAGGAATGTGAACATTGGCTCCAAGTGCTTACATACCACAGGAGTTCTCCTGTACAGTTTGGCCAGGAGAACCATCATAAAATGTGTTGGCCATGAATCCCAGTATCCTCAGGAATTCACTTACTAAAACAGCCCGTTTGCTAGAATTACTGAGCCTGAGATTTCAATGCGTCTGGAAGGACTTAAGCTTTCTGGTCACTGGAATCCAATAAGGTTCCAAGAAGCATCATTTTCTTGGAAGGTATGAGGTTTGACTTGGAGATGAAAAAAACCCAGGTTTTGAAAGCAGTCCACATTGTGAATTACAAAACCTTCCCCACCTCCTCGAGATAGTGACTGAATGTAGTAGTCATCTGGATACATGCAAATGCCATCAGTTCTGCAATCAGTGTACCAAGCACTTTGCAAAGATAGTAGGTAAAATAACCAATCTAAAGGGCAATGACACTGGAAGTTCCTCCCCCTCAGGCTCGACTCCAAGAAAGCACCTCTGGTTTCTGTGTAAAGATGAATGAATATAGGTATACTTGAGCTCTACTGTAACCACCAAAATATGAGGGAAGAGGAGTACTAATAGGGCCTGCAATGTCAGTTTCTTTTAATTTCTCCTTGTCTTTTGGGTTTCTAATACCAGGATGGGAATGGATCCCATTCCTAAGTCAAAGTACAATTAAAGTTCATGAAATTAGTATTGTTTCAGTCTTTGATGTCAGACAAAGGTGCTCTTCGGAGCACCCGCAATGTGCCCAGTAATGACTCCTTCTGCAATTCATACGGAGTTGCATGGATTGGTAACGTATCTAAATACGATTGTAGATTCTTTTTTATAGACCCATTGCTCCTACTACTGTTGGAACTGTCTGGGTATCTTTCTTCCACATTGCTCTTGGTTCTGCCTGCAGATCCTGATATTTTATGACTTTGTGTCTCTCTGTAAACAAGACAGTAGTCACTGGGTGTGACAATTTCAATGATCAATGTTACTCTTGTCTTCTTTTCTTGAACCACTATATCCATTTTTCTAGCATCTGTCTTTTGAACTGTTGGTAATGGGTAGTCCCATGTGATATAAACCATCATTTTCTATGATGCTTTGTAGCTCATGTTTCCAGTGTTTTTCAGCCACGTCAATACCATAATGTTTGCACAATTCCCAGTGCAGCAGTCTTGCCACATTATTATGCCTTTCAGTATACAGTCCTTTTGCCATTAGTATGTCACAACCTGCAAGAAGGTGTGCAACTGTTTCCAATTCAGTTTTACAAAAGCTACATTTGTCTGTTTCTCCCACATGTTCAATGGACTTTGTAAACTGTGTACATAGCCCACTATCTTGGGCTGCCAATATTAACCTTTCATCTCTTGGTTTGAATTTGCCTCTTCTTAACCATTCCTGTGTTTGTTCCTGATCAACATTAGGTTCTTCCAGACGTTTTCTATACTTGCAACTATATTTATGCTTTTTCCACATTTCTTGCCTTCTCATCTGGTCCTTTACCTTATATTCTTTCGTTTTTTTGGCACATTCAGTTGTTGCCTGATTTTTATCCACTTTTGGTTTGATTTCTATTCCTGCTTGACGCCGATATGCTTCTGCTAAATTAGGCAGAGAAGTAATCTTAGATTTATTCTCTTCAGGTTTCAAAACTTTCATTACATTTGCATCTTGTGAAGTCAGCAGATATGTGTGGAGTCTCATGATTGTAGATCTATACATATAATCAATTTCAAGGAGGCCCATCCCTCCTTCAGAATGGGGAATATATAATCTTGGTATGCACTGATTTTTATAAATCATTTGGTGAGCATGAAGCATCCTTCTTGTTTTCCTATCTAATCTATCCAGCACATTTTGGGGCCAGTCAAACACTCCAAAACTGTAAGTTAGGACAGAAAGAGCAAATTTGTTTATAGCTTGAATTTTGTTTCTAGATGTCAGTGCTGTTTTCAGGATTAAAGTCTTCTGAAATATTTCTTACTAAGTTTTATTCGCATTTGCTTGTGTTTTATTTTTGATCCTTCTTCAATTCCCAAGCATTTACACACTCCCGCTTGCTCAAGTTCTTTTATATCACATTCTTGTCCCAAACTGACATTTTCCTGACATTGCAGTTTTCCTGCTTTAAAGGTTGTTTTTGCACATTTATTAAGACCAAATAACATTCGTACATCATCTGAAAAAGTTTTGACAACTTGCAGTTGTGCTTTCAGTTCCTCATCTGATGAGCTATACAGTTTTAAATCATTGACAAAGAGAACATGAGAAGTCTTTACACTTTGTTGTTTTCTCGGAGCCAAATTATAGCCATGGCCTAAGCTGTTAGTAGACAGCTTAATGGGTTAAGGACAAGGCAGAATAGCAGCTGTGACAAGAGAGTCACCCTGGAATATCCCCTATGAATTTTTATCCCTAGAATAATAATTTGCCTTTTATCATGGCTTAATTGCAAAGTGGTCTGCCACTGTTTCATGGTCACTGTAATGTAGGCTATCAGTGTACATTTTTTAGCACTCTTATCCATGAATGTGGGATACTATCAAATGATTTTTTTGTAGTCAATCCATGCCATACTTAGATTCTTCCCCTTTTTACAGTTCTCCGCTATGACTTTAACAACAAATGATCCTTTGTTCCATATGACCTTTTATTGCCCTTTTGTTCTACTGTCATAATTGAGTTTTCTTCTGAATGACTATAAACTCTATCATCAATTCCGTGTATAGTTTATATGCAGTTGGAAGGCAAGTTATTGGTCTATATTTTTTAGGGTAGCTTGCAGGTTCGCTCTTAAGTAGGAGCATTGTTTTTCCTATTGTTAACCAGGTTGGTGTCTGTTTGCGGTGTGCATATAAATAGTTCTTACTCATGGCCAAATCTCCATGCAAAGATGTCAATACTTTCAGCCAAAAATTAGGCACTGCATCTGGGCATGGGGTTTTCCAGTTAGAAGCTTTTCTTAACTTTCTTTCAATCTCTCTGGCTGTTACTTCATCCCATTTCATATCCTGTATCTTTGAACCTCTTATTATTTAACTTCTTCTATCCATTTAACATCTTTATGTTCCACAGGATCTTCATAGATACTTCTTCAAAATGTATCTATTTCTTCTTTTTTGGCAGTCTTACAATTCTTTTTACCTTATTTCCCAATTCTCTATAAAACATTTTTGGATCATCAATAAATTGCTTATTTTGTACTTTTCCTTTATATTTATTTTCATATCTTCTAAGTCGTTCCGCCAGTGCTGAAATTTTTAAGTTTATTTGCAATAGTGCATGATAGATCCTGGTCTGTCCTAATAGTGTGCATTGCTTTTATCACATCTATTTCTCTTAGTATTTTTGTTGATCTATTCCCTTGTCTGTAATCTTCTAACAGTGACACTTGGCTTAACTGCTTTATAGTTTTCTCTATTTGATATTTCCATGATGGTATTCGATTTCTCCCCTTCCTTTCCCTCACTACCCTGTATTCTTGTGGTAGAACTTTATCAATTATTAATTTAGCTGTTATTTCACAAGGGTGATTATGAACAGTTCTAATTACTCTGTTCATTTTATTTCATCAAACTTCTGACTTTTGGATGTTATTAACCTATTAACCTTCTGCAGTCTATTTCTTTCATTGCTCTTGATATGTACATACATATATATATATATATATATATATATATATATATATATATATATATATATATTAAATCAAGGAACTCTTCTCTTAGCTCATTTTCTTCCAAACTAAGGGTACATCCCTTGTTTTCCAATTCCTCCGAGCATTCTATAGAAGATTTTATAGCATCTTCCTGTGGCACATTCTCTTCAACTTCATCTCATGCCATCCGATGCTCTATCATATGGGAACTCACTGGCCTATCACTCCTCAACATTGACTGCATCAGAGTTTCCACAGTTTCCAGTTTCTTCCCTAGCTGTATAGCTTCAAGTGAATGTTTAAACTGGTTTCCTGTGGAAGGTTCCAAATTATCTTCATATGGCACCTGAACAATTGCTTCCTGTTCCACTGATTTCCCCTTAATTTGGATATCCATTACTCTATCCTGTTGTGGTGCTTTCTGAATTAGATTTTCTATACTGAATCCTTCACTTTGCAGGTACTCCATGACCTTAGTTTCTATTTCTTTAACTTCTCCATTATGAATCTCCTTTTCCTCTGTCTTATTTTTTGTATTATAAAGTTGTCGAGGTCTGGCTTCCTTTGAGTGTATTTCTCTTCAAATATCTCTGGTACTGCTATTTTGTATTGGTTAGTTTTGCTTTTTCCTTTGCATAAATATTACACCATATTAAATCTCTTTTTCTTTCCCATGTCCATATGTCTTCTTCAAATGTTGCCTGATCTTCCTGTTTCTTCCTACTTTGGGGACTCACTTCATCCTGCTGTGATGTAACCTGTGCTAGGCCTTCTACACTAAATCCTTCACTTTGCAGGCACTCCATAACTTCAACTTCTATTTTTTAACTTCTGCTTTAATAATCTTATTTTCTACGTTCCATCTTTGTGATGTTAACTTTTTATTGTGAAATGTTCCATATCTGGATGCCTTTGCCTGTATTTCTCTTCAAATATCTTTGGAGCTGCCTTCTTCACATTGATTAATTTGGCTTTCTCCTTTACATAAATATTGCACCATATCAAATCTCTCTCTTTCCCTTGTCCATATTTCTTTTTTATACTTTTCAAATATCTCTTGGTTTTGTTTATATTTTCACACTTCCTCAGATGCTTCTTTTTCCAAACAGGTAAAGGTTTCTTGATCCATATACCGTTTTTCACAAATCTGTTGCATCAATGAACACAAATTTTCATTTGACGATTCTGGCAGTTTTTCTTGTTCTTTCCTCTAATTTCTCACGTCATTTTGTATATCTTGTGTCTGGAAATTCTGGGCTTTTTGCATAATAGTAACAATACATAATTTATTTCTTATCCTCAACTGTCCACTTTATCAACTTTATGGCTCTTCTTTGGCCTATCAGTTTTCGTGATTTTTGTGGACTGCTACTTCCTTCTACAACAGGGGGAGGCATCCCATTGTAGGAATGTTTCCATATTGTGCGGATTCTACACTGTCATCCTTATCCAGTCCTGGCACCAGTGTGCCTACCAGGATTGGGCACTTTTTTATGCTGGGCCTTGTGCACCCAGCTATCATTTTTAGTTTTTAACCTACTTTTGTCCATGATATATGCTATATAAATACAGTCTGGTACAACAAGAGGTCCTGGTCAAAGCAAAGCCCAAAGCACAAAGTAATATTCATTCCTAAAATTTTTTTAAAAAGAAAAAAAAGTTGCCGCTCCAAAGAGAAAAAGAAGAGAAGCATCAGAAAAAGAAAAAAAAAAAACCTTTTTTTTTTAAGTAGTAAGTACATTATATCACTTCCTTTCAATAAAATAATAAAATAGACAAATAAAATAAAAAAAAAAGAACCAAAAAAAAAAAAAAAAAATAAATAGTAAAGTAACTCAGTAGTAACAGTTTTTATATTATATGCATAGAAAAAAAAAAAAAGAGAAGATAAAAAAAATTTAATTTTAAAGTTAAAAAAAATAAAAAAAGCAAATGAAAGAAAATTAAACCATAAATCAAATCAAGAATATAATAAAAAATAATAAATTAAATTTTTTTAAAAAAAATTTTTAAAATAATAAAAAATTTTGTAGATAAGTCAATAATAAAGGTAATAAAGTAAAAAAAAAAGCAAAAAAAAAGCAAAAAAGATATCAGCATCAAGCATCATCTCAAGATGCATTGAGTTTAAGAACATATTGATTGATATTCCAATTTAAATATATATAAATACAGTCTATATATCAGTGTCGCCTTGGTGATTATTTGTAAAAACAGGGTCTACCTCATGAAGGTACTCACCAAGACATTGCATTGTGAACTTTGGGATGATGAGACAGTTAGTTAGCCTTGACAAGTACAGGATGAGACTGCATAGTCCCTGTTTTATTTATTTTATTTATTTTACATTTGTTTACCGGGATAGTCCAACTGGATACATGGTCATTTTCAGTGGAGGCCCAGGGAGAAAAGCTCCACATAGACAAACTTACATAGATTACACAGAAGTTAGCAAACAATTATAAAAACAAACTGATTATATACAATAGGTTAGTAGTGTTCCCTAGTATGGACTCACAATTCTCATGGACAGACAATTAAAAGTAAAAGACATCCGATTGGAAGCAGAGCTTCATGATGTAGTTACAAGTTATGATAATTGTAGAATATGCTTTTAGTTTATAACTTAATCAGGGTTGGTAGATGGGCATAGCCTATTCACTTTGAGATACTGTTTGAGTTTTTTTTAAGAGACTTTTGGAGGACTGTAAGGTTATATAGTTTGGCAAGAAATTCCAGGTTTTGCCAATGAAGTTGGCAAACAGGGATTCACCAGCAGAGTTATTAGCTTTGTGGGTTTGGACCAGTAGTTTATCGGCTGACCGTAGGGATCTTAGGTTGCTGTATGGCTTAATAATACTTTTAAGTGAGGAGGTATCCTCAGGGTGGTACAAAATTTTGTGCGCTATTAAGAGTTGATTGAATTGAATAAAGCTGGGCAGTTCTAGCCACTCTAGTTGTTTAAGGTTCTGGCAGTGGTGGGTTTTATAGGTGGAGCCAGTGGCGAATCTGGCATTATGATTGTAGCTATGGGACAGCTTACCTAGTTCGGCTTTGTTGAGGTTTGAGAGTACAGGCGAGGCATTTAAAAGAGTAGAGAGTAGGTGTGATTCAGTGATTGCAGTCCTAGCCAGTGGGGTTAAAAATGTCTTGTTTCTATACAGTGATCCAAGCTTCTTATTGATGGACTGTATGGCTTTGTTGACCTGTAGGTCAAATTTGAGATTATTGTCTATGATAACTCCTAGCAGTTTGGTGTGATTATCTGGGGAAATAGTGGTACCATTGTTAGATGTGACAGAGAATGAAAGTGTGGTGGATCTACTAGTGGGAGAGGAGTAGAAGTTTAGTTTTATTGGGGTTCAGAAGTAGGCGTTGGTTGGTGAGCCTGTTCTCAATAGTGTTAAATGTATTTTGGGTTAAGATTTGCAAGTCGGCTGGGGAGGTGGCTGACCAGATGAGAGTGGAATCATCTGCGTATTGAATGCAGGTGGCTTTAGGGATAGCAGTGTGGAGGTTGTTGATAAAAATAGAGAAGAGTAGTGGACCTAGTATGGACCCTTGAGGGACACCAAGTGTGAGAAGTAACTGGCTGGAGAGTTTGCCCTGCCATAGTACAGCCTGCTGTCTACCAGTCAGGTAGGACTGGAACCACTGGAGAGCAAGCTTGTTGAGGGAAATAGATTTTAATAAAAGAATGAGAAGTTCATGGTTGACCATGACAAAGGCTTTTGATAGGTCAAGAAAAGGGGCAGAGGTTAGCCTATTGTTATTCCTGTTTTGGTTTATGGCAGACGTAAAGGAAAGGAGGGCTGAGGTGGAGCTGTGGTATGGCCTGAAACCATGCTGGGAGATGGATAGTAAGTTATTCTGTGAAAGGTATTGCATTAGTTGCTTGTGTACACATTTCTCCATTATTTTGGCTAGTGGGGAAGGAATGGCAATGGGTCTATAGTTGGATATGTCTGAGGAGCTACCACCTTTATGGACTGGGATGACATGAAATATTTTCCAGAGGGAGGGGATAGCATTTTTAGATAAGGTTCTGTTGATGAGGATAGATATGGGATATGCAATGGCATCTGCAGCTATTTGTAGGTACTCTGCAGGGAGGAGGTCAGCAGTGAGGGTGGTAGGTTTTAGTTTTTTTAGAAGTGTTTTGATAAAACTAGTGGATATTGGTTGGAAGCTAAATTCTGAGTTATTATTAGATAGATTAGGCATGTGGTTTAAGTTAGAGGGGGTTAGTTGATTTCCTAGGGATTGGATTGTTTCAGTGAAAAAGTTATTAAAGGTGCTAGCTATGGTCTCTGGGGAACTATGGGTGTAGTTACCCAGGGTTGGGGTGGTGGAGTGACCTGGACAAAGTAGTTGATTTAAGCCTGCCCAGAACTTTTGAGGGTTGTTGCGCTGTTTTTGTAGGAGATTTTGGTAAACCTTTTTTATCCAGTAAAATAGATTTTTTTGTATCATTCCTGAGTTGACGATATTTTAGATGGTCAAGTGGGGCTTTGGTTGTTCTCCAGCTGGCCCAGGCTCTGTTTCTAGTTTTGATTTTAGCTTTGGTATCTTTTGTGAGCCATGGTGCTGTATTTGATCTAGTTTTTATTGTATGCGCTGGAGCATGGGAATCAAGGATACTTAGGAATTTAGTGTTAAAGCGATCTATGGCCTTCTCTAATGTTAGATTTTTTTAGTTTTGACCAGTCAACTGCTTTTAATTCATTTTGGAATATAGCAGCATCAAAGTTTTTCCTGTTTCTAAATGTTTTATATTTGGGCTGGTGAGGGTTTCCTGCCTTATGTTTTATGATATAGGTTAGACAATGGTCGCTGAGGTCATCAGGGAGAGTACCAGCTGTGTACAGCTGGGGTTGGTTATTAACTAGGATCCAGTCTAGGATACTTTCTTTGTTGGTTGGTTTGTTTATCCTAGTGGGAGAGGTTATGGTCTGTTTAAACCCAGATAAGTTTATATGAGTGAGGGGGTCTGAGGAGCAGGGGTGCCAGTCGGTGTTAAAATCACCAAGAACTATGGTTTCTTGGGGATAGGTAGTGGATAACTAGTAAAGGAGATGATCTAGGGTATTTAGGTTGTTCATAGGTAGGTACTAGGCTATTGGCCCTAGGGCCTATATAAGTCTACATCAAAAGGTACCCTGGCTTTTGCCACCCAAGAAAATTATTTTCCTGTGTTACTGTCGAGCAGAGCCACAGAAGTGATCCCCGGGGTGTATTTCCTATCTCCCATACAATCATCAAGATTTTTCTTGAAGAGTGCTAATGAGGAGCTTTATTTGATATAGATAGGTAGTTTGTTCCAGAGTATGGGAAGTCTCTGGGATAGTAATCTATCCCTCCAGCATGTTCTGTTTATTGTGGTGACAAGGTTTAGGTCCCTAGAGTGTGTAGCTCGTAGGGATTGGGATTTCTTTAAGTGGAGCATGTCTAAAAGCTCTGGGATTGATATAGCTCTGTGTGTTAGGCAGATATTGCCTTTGAGTAGGTAATATGCGATGGAGTAGAGCTGCAAGTTTTTGAGACGGTCTGCATAGGGCATCTGTTTGAGGCCTGTAATCCTCTTTTTGAGGTATTTCTGCGGCCTTTCCAGTTGTTGCAGATGTCTTGTGAGGTACATAACAAAAGGGGCATTGTACTCTATAATGGTCTAATGAGTGACGAGTAGAGGGGAACAATGACCTCTTTTTTCCCGGATGAGAAACCTTTTGTGATGAGGTGTGCCACGTAAAAGAATTTCCTGACTACTGTGGCGATGTGATTATCAAAGGAGAGACTACTGTCCACCTGTGTCTCAAGGTCTCTTATCGCACTTTTGGTGTTAAGTAGACTACCGCCTATGTGGTAGTTCATGGGTACAGAGTTTTTACCAAAAGGGATGACAATGCACTTTTTGGCATTGAGCTTGAGGCCATGGCTTTGACACCAGGCATCTGTCTCAGCGTGGCCCTTTTGTAGGAAGTCCACATCTTTTGGAGTTTTGATTATGGCTCCTAGTTTGCAGTCATCTGTGAACTTCATTAGCCAAAGACCTTCTGTGTTAGCCTGTACTTCAGAGAAGTAGATAAACAGGAGAGGACCCAGGACTGAACCCTGTGGTACTCCACTTGTCACTGGTCTGAAGTTGGATTTGGAGTCTGCTACTTTCATAGTGTGGGTTCTGTCAGTGAGCCAGTTGGCAACCCATCTTGTGACATAGGGATTTATACTGAGTTTAGTGAGTTTATCTATAATTCCAGAGTGGGGGATGGTGTCGAAAGCCTTGGCGAGATCTAGATAGGCTGTGTGAGCCACCTTACCCTCATCTACAGCTTTGGTGACTGCTTCAAAGAAGTTTATCAGGTTTAGAAGACATGATCTGCCTTTTACAAACCCGAACTGGGTAAGGTCCTGAGTTTGGAGATTACCAATGTCAGTTTATAAGTTCCATGATGATATGTTCCATATTGCAGACCAGGCTCGTTAGGCTAATGGGGCTGTAGTTTCCGGTGTCCGTGGTGGCTCCCCCTTTGTGGAGTGGAATAACCGTCGCTGTGCCTCATTCAGTGGGCAAATAGCCTGAGGTGAGACTATGATTTAACATGGTACTTGGGTGGGGTGCCAGTTCGTTCTGTAGCTCATGTAGAACACAGCCTGGGATGTTGTCAGATCCCATGGATGCTGTGTTCTTGGCTTTGGATAGTGTGTTTTTTACCTGTGCAGCCATGATTACAGAAACTTTGCATTCTTTTGGTATAGAGATGGGCCCTTTAGAGGATGACAGGGGGGTAAAGTTAGCACTGAACCTATCTGTCAGGATGTTGGCAATATCAGTTGGTTCTGTATATTTAGTGCCATTGTGTTGTAACTCAGAGCAGATCTGAGTGTTGCCATTGAGATTCTTGACATAGCTATATAATGCTTTGTGGTTGTCTTTAGAGTCAGTGGCGATTTTATTTTCGTAACTAGCTTGGGAGGATTTTATGAGGGATCTCAGCTTCTGAGGCTGACCAGGGAGTGTCTCCAATCATGGGATTTTACTCTTTTTTGCAACAGTTTCTTTCTTCTGTTGTAGAGTTTGTTTATGGCAGGGGAGCACCAGATTGGCTTCCTTTTTTGGAGGATAGCATCTTGGTTCTGTTAGGGATTGCACAATCCATGCACTTGTATAAGTGCTTATAAAGTGCATTTGTGTAGGATTCAGCAGTCATAACTCTATTGTCCGTCAGCATGGGTGTCGTGAAGTTTGCCATTTTTGTCTTAAGAAGCACGAAGTTGGCTTTGCAGAAATTTTTTACTGTGGTTTCCCTAATGGGGGTAGGGAGGGATGTGGATGTCTAGGGTGATTAGCCTGTGATCGGATCTGACCAACGAAGAATTGACCTCTGGTGTGGAGCACCGGTTGCCCATGTTGGTATTAACCAGGTCTAGGATATTGCTGCCCCTGGTGGGGGTGTGGATAAGTTGATCCAAGGCATTGGAATTTATGAATTCCAGAAAACGTTGAGCACAACAGTTGGTACATGATTTGTTTTCCCAGTTAATGGTGGGGTAGTTGAAATCGCCCATTATTAGGGTGTTAGGTTGTACCCTAATATTTTCCAGTGTATCAAGAAATGAGGCATGGAAATCCAGGGGCATGGTGGGGGATCTGTAGCAAGCTACAATTTGGATTGCGGTCTTGCCCAGAGTTAGTTGCACTTGGATAATCTCAGATGCATTATGCTGAGCAACTAGCCTGGAGGTGTGGATATTCTTAATGAATATGGACACGCCTCCGTCTTTAGTGTTTCGGTCCAGGTTAGGTGGCCAAAAGGTGTGGTATGAATTATAGCCTGGTAATGCAGGGGTACTTTCGGGAGCTTTGAACCAGGTCTCTGTCACTGCACAGATGTCGATGTTCTCCATTTTAAGGAATGCCTCGAGTGAGTGCATTTTGAGGTTTAGACTTCTAGCATTGAGTAGCAATACCCTCAGATTCTTCTTACTTGTACCTGTTACACTGGTGAATTTGTCATTTGAACCTTGCCTAAAAAAAGGCACTATAGGGGTGGCTAGAGCCTTAGCCAGTATCCAGAATCCCAGGGGCGACAGGTGCAGGCCATCTCTGGCAAAGCATTGTGGTTTGTCAATCATGTCATCCCAGGCAGACAGATACTGGATCCCCTTAGAATGACACCAGAAGCTTAGCCAATTGCTGAAGTCAATCATTTTGTCCTTGTACTGTGGTATAATTCTGGGTGATGGCAGGATGCTACTCAGGGCTAGGGTCATATCTGCCTGGGCTACAAGATCGGACAGCTCTTCCATGTCCCTTTTCATGTAGTCCAGGGAGGTACATCTCAGGTCATTCACACCAACATGGACAATGAAAGAGTCATATTTGTACTTGTTGTGGAGTGACCTGAGTGCATGTGTTATGTGGCGGATCCTGGCACCAGACAGGCAGCTGACAGTAACTTTCTCCTTGTTTAGCCTGGTGAGTGGAACATCAGTGCGCCTGACTATAGACTCACCTATGACTAGAGTGTTGGGTACGTTGTTATGCCTTATGGGCTGTGGTTGAGTGGCACACTGAGTCTGTGGGCTATGTGTCATTTGGGTTGTGTTGGGGGCTGCAGGTTGCTTGTGTTTCTGCTTTGGAGGTCCCTGTTGCTTGGGCAGGTTTTTACTGAGAGCCTCCGCGAATGTCGGTATGTGTTTTATGTTTCTGTGTGTGTGTTTTGGTGGTGTAGGTTTTGAGGGACTATGTGCTGAGTGTGGTCTGGTGCAAGTGTTTACCTTCTCTTTTTGACTGTCTAGTCCAGTCTTAGGTGAAGAGAACTTTGCTTCCAGTTTGGCTATATAAGTGCATCTCTCACAGGTTGCAGTGTTGGGTGGTAGGAGGAGAGGGTTGTCTGTGTACAAGGCAATTGCTGCATTGCCCCAAGATGCCCAGATTCATCAGGTAGACAGGAGAAAACACCAGAAGCTGACCCTTAGACATGCCTGGATAGGTGCTTATTTGTTTAGTACTAGAAACTGTTTTCCTCTAGACAGTGAGGAAAGTTGAGTGCTGTAGTAATTTGTAGCTCATTTAGTGCTTACAATAAGTTCTGAACAAGTGCTGAACTCAAAGAAACTGACTTGAGTGCTGAAACTAAAAAACTGGCAAGTTCTAAGAAACAAAATTAAGCTAGACGGCTTCCCTCCAACACAGAAAGGCTTGGGGGCTTAGAAGCCCACAAATAGTCCTGGACACAGCAAATCTGTATCCAGACTAGACTACCCACAGGAAAGGCAGGAAAGAAGCTTAGAATTTTTTTTTAAGTGGAAAGAGAGAAAGGAGGAACAGAAACTAAGCTGATTGGCCTTCTCAAATGTTCTCCCTGTATTAGGTAGAATGAGGTAATGACACCAGACTGGGAGGAGGGTCCCAGATCAAATTTACAGTAGGGGCGGGCAACTGCAAAGCCACCAACTATAAGAACAGCATACTTAGTTGTCTCAGGTTTTAACTTTCTGTTACCTAAGAAGTTAAGTTTGTCAGTGTTTCTGCCATTTCACACTGAGCTAATCTAAGGAAGGACACTGAGCAAACATGGATCTATAATATATAACATTAAGTATCCTGTTTTTATTTGCTTATTTTTTCGAGTTATTTATAGCACTTTGTCTACTGTACATTTTTCTAGCTAGTTTTACATTGTGTGAGGTATTAACTGGAAATTGTCCACTTTTATTAAGCATCTTTTGGGTTGTTTGATTCTGATAACTTGTTTGCAGTTAAAAGCTTTCTCTAGAGGCTCCTTTAGCTGTTTAAAACTTTAATTTAAAGGCTCACTGTTGCTTTTCTGCTGCCTGGTGGAATGTATGCACAGACGATGTTCAAGTGTTTGTTTTGGTTATGAGGAGTTCCGTGTTACTGAATTGGGGAGGCTGAATGGTGTCTCTATTAACGGTTAGAGTATTTTTGTAAAGGACTGCTATCCCACCTCCTTTCCTTGTAGCATGGTCTAACCAGTGAATATTGTATCCTGGAGGTAGTATCTCATTGTCAGTAGTACTGGGTTTTAGTCAGGTTTCCATAAGACACAATGTCTGGGGAGTGGGTTGCTAGGAGGGCATGTAGGTTGGGAATTTTATTGTTAATACTTCTATTTAGGTGAAATGCTAGGAGGGAACTAGTAAGAGTATTCATGGGTAGCTTGACTGTGGGGGTTGTGGTAGGGGAGTGGAGGTTATTGGGTGTGGGTTGGCCAGGGTTGGGATGAATGTCTCCATGTGTTATAAGGTTATAGTGACAGGATATTCTGAGCTTTAGGAGTTTGTTTATAAGCTTTATATAGTCTTTGTTTTCTGGGCACAGGGAAGATGCTTTTCTAATACCTTTATTAAATTATCACTTAAGGCAAAGACAAACATACATTAATAGAAAAGAAAACAAACCATAACATTTTCCATTTACAACTAGTATACATCACATTTCTATCATTGTACTTACCTGACCAACATTACATAAGCTACTTAATTCCTGCCTTACCTTAAACCTCATTCCTTCTCCTCCCAGACATTATTTTGCATGTATTGTTCTCACAATTACCATTAATTTCTATGTAATTTGCTACTTCCCTCTTCTAAAGATCCCTCTTCCAGTTCTTTTATTTTTTTATATTATTTAATACTTCAAATACGTTTGGTTTAGACTGATTTCCATTTTCTAAGAATTCCTTTTCAGGCAGCCAACACAATTAAAATTAATAAGGCCTTACTATGTCTAGACAATTCACATCCTGTGTCCAAGTTAAAAAAAAAAAAAAATCATGTCCTTGGTTACAGCCATTTATTTGCCCAATATTTGTGCGAGTACACCAACAACTTTTCAAAATCTGCCAACTTATTACACTCCCAAACATGTTCCCAGTTACCTCTTTCTTCCTCATCACACCTACAACATTTGCTAACTACTCTGAAGTCTGCTTAGGGTATAAAAGTAACTTTGAAAACACTTCAAAGCAAATATCCTAAAACTTCTGGACTTTGTTGCATACTGTGGAGCCAGACATATGCACTCCCATTGTTGTCTTGTAAATTGCTTTTCCAGTCTCTCTTCCCAATCTTTTCTAACCTTCTCTGTTAAGTTCTTAAAGTATGCCCTACTAATTATCCCTTTAACAGCAGCTTCTATCCTAGATTGACTAAAAACCTCACCAGAGCAGGTCTTTCACTTAAAATTCCCTTCTCTTTCTCTATACTCTGTCAATCCCTGGTAGAGAAGTCAGTCTCTAGCCTGGAATCCAAATATTTTCTTGGTCTCATCCCACTCTATTGCCTTTCCCCTTCTAGTTATTTGCTCCCAATACCTTGGCTCCTTTGCCAGGCTTCTCCAATAAATTCCAGCCTCCTCTTGCCTGTTTTTAGTAGCCCTGATTGCAATCATCCCTATTGGCAAAATCTCTCTCCTCTCTTTTTGTGTTGGCTTGGTTCTTAGAACACTTTGTTACTTTATCCATGTTTTGTATGGTTATTAGGTTCATAGGTAGGTACTAGGCTATCTGCCCGAAGGCATTTATAAGCCTAGTCAGAATGTGTTGGCTTTCGCCACCCCCTTAGATTAGTTCCCTGTGGCTCTGTCCAGCAGAGCCACTGAAGTGATCCCTGGGGTAAACTTTCTGTTTCCCATCCACTCATCAAGGTTTCTCTTGGAGTGTTAGCAAGGAGCTCTGCCTAATGTAGATTGGAATCTTGTTGCAAAGAATGGGAAGTCTCTGGGACAGGAATCTATCCCTCCAGCACATCCTATTTATTGTTGTGGTGAGGTTTAGATCCCTTGAGCATGTGGAGCATGTCCATCAATTCTGGGTTGGACATGGCCTTGTATGTCAGGCAGAGATCACCTCTGAGTAGGCTGTATGCAACAGAGTACAGCTGGAGTTTCTTCAGTCGAGCTGCATAGGGCATCTGTTTGAGGCCTGTGATCCTCTTGGTGAGGTACTTCTGTGGTCTTTCCAGCTGTTGCAGGTGTCTTGTAAGGTACATCCCAAATGGGGCATTGTACTCTATGATGGGTGTGATGAGTAGAGTGGCACAATGACCTCTTTTGATCTGGATGCGAACCTTTTTGTGATTAGGTAGGCCACATAGAAGGATTTTCTAACCACTTTGGCAATGTGATTATCAAAGGAGAGATTACTAGCTACTTGGGTCCCCAGATCCCTTATTACATCTAACGTATTTAGGGGACTACCACCTATGTTGTAGTTTGTGGGTACTTTTTTCCAAAAGGGATGACTATGCACTTTTTGACATTTAGCTTGAGGCCATGATATTGACACCAGGTATCCATCTCAGTGAGACCCTTTTGGAGGATGTCTGTGTCAGCGGAGAGTCGTTTATAGCCTCTAGTTTGCAGTCGTCTGCAAACTTGGTCAGCCATAGTCCTCCTGTGCTTGCCTGTACCTCTGAAAAGTATATGCCGAACAGGAGGGGTCCTAGGACTGAGCCTTGGTGAACACTACTTGTAACTGGTTTAGAGTTGGACCAAGCTCCCGCAACTCTCACCATGTGGGTTCTGTCTGTGAGCCAGTTGGCAACCCATCTTGTGATGTAGGGGTTTAAGTTCAGGCTAGTGATCTTGTCTATAATACCAGAATGGGGAATGGTGTCGAAGGCCTTTGTGAGGTCTAGGTAGGCTTTGTGTACCACCTTTCCCTCGTCTATAACCTCGGTAACTGTCTCAAAGTCCACCAGGTTTAGCAGGCATGAATTCCCTTGAAGCCGAACTGGGTAGGGTCCAGTGTTTGGAGGTTCCCAGTGTCTCCATTAATGAGTTCCATGATGATGCACTCCATACCCTTGCACACCAAGCTAGTCAGGCTTATAGGGCGATAGTTCCCAGGGTCTGTTGTGGCTCCACTTTTATGGAGCGGAATGACCATTGCTGTGTGCCACTCTATGGGTACGTAGCCGGTGGAGAGCCTGAGTTTGAACAGTGTGTTTAGGTGAGGGGTTAGTTAGTCTTTGAGCTCATGTAGGATGCAGCCTGGGACACTGTCCAGTCCCATTGATGCTGTTTTTTTGGCTTTGGAGAGGGCTGTTTTAACCTGAGTGTCTGTGATTTCAGGGGCTCTACATTCTTCTAGTATGGTTATGGGCCCTTTTGGGGGGTGAAGTTTGTACTGAACATGTCTGCCAGGATGTTGGCGATATCGGTCGGTTCAGTGTATTTTGTGCTATTCTGCATTAACTCCGAGTGGATCAGAGCATTGCCACTTAGATTCTTGACATAGCTAAAGAATGCCTTGTGGTTATCTTTGGACTCCTTGGCAATTTTTCTTTCAAAGCTCGCCTTGGATGATTTTATGAGGGATCGTAGTTTCTTGCTGATACTGATCAGGGATGTCTTCCCTTCTTGGGATTTTACTCTTTTCTGTGCTAGTTTCCTCCTTCTATTGTATAGTTTGTTTATGGCAGGGGTCCACCAGACTGGTTTCCTTTTCTTGGAGGAGTGAGTCTTGGTTTTGCTTGGGATAGCATGATCCATGCATTCTTGTAGGTGCCCGTAGAAAGCATTAGTAAAAGATTTTGCAGCTTGGACAGCGTTATCCTTTAGCATGGGGGCTTTGAGACTTTCCACCTCGGTCTTAAGTAACATGAAGTTTGCTTTTGAAAAGTTTTTCATGGTGGTTTTCTTGTCCGGGGGTGGGGGCAGAATGTGGATATCCAAAGTGATTTGTTTATGGTCAGATCTAACCAGCGAGGGGTTGACTTCTAGTGTGGAACACCAGTCACCCATGTTGGAGATGACCAGGTCCAATATGTTGTCACCTCTGGTGGGAGTGTTGGCCAGTTGATCCAGGGTGTTTGAGTTTATAAATTCTAGGAAATATTGGGCAAGGGAGTTTATACTTGAGTAGTTCTCCCAGTTAATGTTTGGGTAATTCATATCACCCAATATTAGTGTGTTTGGTAGGACCTTTATGTTTCCCAGTGTTTCCAGAAATGCAAAATGGGGGTCCTGGGACATGATGGGTGATCTGTAGCAAGCTACAATTTGAATTGCAGTTTTGCCCGTTGTTAGTTGCATGTGGATGATCTCTAAAGCATCGTGCTGTGCCACTAACCTGGAGGTGTGGGTATCCTTGATGAATATGGATACGCCCCCACCTTTTGTATTTCGGTCTGGGTTCTGTGGCTGAAATGTATGGTATGAGTTGTAGCCTGGTAGTGCTGGGGTGCTCTCTGGAGCCTTAAACCAGGTTTCTGTTACTGCACATATATCGATTTTCTCCATACTGAGGAGTGCCTCAAGTGCCTGCATTTTGAGGTTTAGACTTCTGGCATTGAGTAGTAGCATTACCCTCAGTTTTTTACTTCTGCTATTTATGGCGGTGGGTTTGTCTTTTGAGACTTGCCTAAAAAAGGCACTATGGGGTGGCAAGAGCCTTGGCCAGTATTCGAAAGCCTAAGGGTGACAGGTCAAGCCATCTCTAGCGAAGCAGTGTGGCTTGTCAAGCATGTCATCCCAGGCAGACAGACACCAGATCCTCTTTGAATGACACCAGAAACTTAGCCATTTGTTGAAATTGATAATTTTTTTCTTTATACCATGGTATCATTCTTGGTGAGGGCAGGATGCTACTCAGGATCAGGGTCATACCGGCCTGGGCTATGTGATCAAAAAGCTCTTCCATGTCTCTCTTCATGTAGCCCAGGGAGGTACGGCTCTTCTCCCTTCTTGTGTTGGCTTGGTTCTTACAACACTTTCTGTCACTTTATCAATATCTTTTATATGGTTATTATTCTTCTTAGGATCCAATTCCAAAAATCCATACTCTAGTTCTATAACATCCCCCTGCCTTATCATCATGAATTATAATTCAAAATGGACGGCACAGTGGTGCAGCAGTTTGCATTGTCACATCATAGTAAGAGGTTCTCTGGTTCGATTCTTGTCTGGGGTGCCTTCTGTGCGGAGTATGCATGTCCTCCCTGCATTTGTGGGGCTTTCCTCTGGGTGCTCCTATTTCCTCCCATGTTACAAAGACACACATCTGGAGTGTTTCTCCCCTGGCCTCCGCTGAAAATAGACTTGTTCCAAGTTGGACTTTCCAGGTAAACAAATGTTAAATAATCATCTGCTTGTCCAACAAATAAAAGACACAAGCCGATGAAAGAACACAAAACTGAAAACTGGTTGCAGGAAAGAAGGCACCAAACACAATCCACTAATACATGGATCACAGGTTTTTGTTCAGAGCAATAGACCAAATTGTACCCAATAACATGGGGGGTCCAGTTTCACTGGAGTTAGAATGTTTAGAATTAATATGGCAGTTGAACATCAATGCAGGGCAGTATCCAGGTCTAAATAAAAGATGTTCTATTGTATGTATTCTGAAATTAAAAAGCCTTACTAGATAGGGTTTTACTTATAGAATTCATGTAAAGTATGAATCAAATGTACATACGATCTTAAAAATCAACAATAGTAGAAACGAACATGGGTTCATCATGTCATTTTAGTATTTTAGATATTTGGTACTTATAAAGTACAAAAACCTTTGTAGGTATTTTATGGTATATAAGAACATTTAGTATTGTTTCCTCTGTAGGGTTAGGGTTTGAGTTTTGCATGTGGGTGTGTCTAAATGTGTTTGTGACACTTTTGTAGTCTTTAGAAACTGCAGTTTCTATGAGTACTAGTTTTCAATTTATTGTCAAGAAGAATGAAATGAACTGATTAACTAATATTGGTGACCTAACTAATTAACTACTGCTCACTGACTACTTAAGGGCATGCTCTCAATGTTTTTTTTTATCTGAAGAAGTCACAGTATTTACTGTGAAGAAAAGCACTTCATTTTGGATTAAACTGCTTGTTCTTACGTTTTGTGTTTGTGCCTTCCTTCCTGCAACCAGTTTTCAGTTTTGTGTTCAATCATCTGCTTGTGTTATGTGTATGAGCCTCAACTCTCCAACTCTAAAATATCCCTTCAAGTCAAGTAATCCTAAACCATTTTGTTCTATTGGAAGGTTCAACTTATCCCACTAACTCTTCCCTTCCCATATAAACTCCTTCATCCTGATTACTTGTCCACAACGTATCCTCTGGTTGATAAAAATATGCCTGACTATATATAAAATTAAAAGGACTAAAACATTTTCACTGCTTCTATCTTACTATCCAGAAACAAGAGCTTATAGTTTTTGAATTAACCTTTTTTTTAGCCTCTTCCCATATATCCTTAGCTGCTATAACAGAAGCCTTTTTAAATCCATACTCCTAAAACTGTATTGTGTCTCCATGTGTATTGCTGAACCATTTTATGTGTGTACATACATTGCAGCTATAGCCTGTTTTATCATCATTAATTTTATAACCCTGAAAAGACTGTCGCAATGTTCCACAACACTGAAATATCCTTTTTCTGGATTTATCAGGTGCAAAACAATATCTGCAAATAAATCAAACTTTTCTTGATTACTATACCAATTACATGCTTGCATTTCAGAGAACCTCGTTTTCTCTTTTTTTTCAAACAACTTTATTGAATTATCACATGACACAGGCAAATTTACATTCATACAAAAGTAACTATATTTAACAAATACTTCACATATATTGTTATATATCATAACCCAAGCAATATTACATAAATTTAAAAAAGCAAGAACTGAATAAAGAAATATCTTCATTAAACCATCATTTACTACATAAGCAATAATACATTTATACAAATGAAAATAAATCACACCAACACAATCCTAGTCGCAAGCATTTTATATCACAAACCATACTGACACACTCCCAGTTGCAAACATTATACATCACTTATAATCTACCCAATATTTTTCACTCAGACATTACATAGCTCACTTAAGTCCTGCTGTATTTTAGGCCTCATTCCTCCCTTGTACGTATTGTTCCCCCAATTCCCATTTTTTCCTACGTAATTTGCCCCAACTCTTTTCTAAATATCTCAATTCCAGTTGTTTTATCTCAGTTACTATATTCACTACTTCCAGTATACCTGGTTTAGATTTTGATTTCCCTTTTCTAGTAATTTTTTTTTCCCGGGGGGCAGCCACCATTATTAGACACAGCAAGGCCTTACCATGTCTAGGCAATTCCAATTCTGTCATAGCCCAGATAAATCATCTCCCTCATCAGACCAATCTGCCCACACAGCATCTCCGACAGTGCAGCGCAGGGAATCCTTAAAGTCCACCAACTCACTGCACTCCCTGAAAATATGTTCCCAATTACCTCTTTCTTCCCCTTCACACCTCCAACATCTACTGTCTACTTGAGGAAAAAATCTCTGGAGTCTACTTGGGGTATACAGATATCTATATAAACATTTCTAGGCAAAAATCCTAAATCTTCTAGATTTCATTGCATATTTGGGAGACATACATATATCCTGCTATTGTTTGTGAATTGCTTATCCAGTCTCTTCCCGATCCTTTCTAACCTCCTCTGATTGATTTAGTTATGCAATATTTTATATGCTCTAATTACTCCTTTTTTAATGGCAGCATCAATTCCAGATTCTATTAAAAACTCTACCAGTGCTAGTCTTTCATTTAGGACCGCCCTGTTTTTTTTCTTTGCCTACACTCGGATATCAATCCCTGATAGGGAAGGGAATTTCTAACCTGCAGTCCAAATGTATTCTTGGCATGTTCCCATTCTATCTTCATTCCCTCTCTAGTTATTTGCTCCCAATACCTCTGTTCCTTTGCCAATTTTCTCCAATAAGTTCCTGGCCTCTCTTACCTGTTGTCTGTATTCCTAATTGCAGTCATCCCTATCTGCAGAATCTCCTTTCGCCATTTGGTTTAGTTGTTAGAATACTTTCAGCTACTTTATAGATATAATATTCTGCATGATGATTATTGTTTTCCTTAAAAGACTGCATCCAAAATCCCAGTCTCTCCTTGTTTCTTGAGCATCCCCCATGTTTCATCATCATCCCTTTTCACTTTGAATGATAGTTTTCTGCTTGCGCTATGTATAGGAGTCTTAACTGTGCAGCTCTGAAATACCCCTTCAGATTGGGTAATTCCAATCTGCCCTGGTCTATTGGAAGAATCTTATCCCACTTTACTCTTACCATCTTCCACTCCCGGATACAGTCTTTCAGCTCTTTATTAATTTCTACCCACAGCTTCTCCTCCGATTGATAAAAATATGCCTGACCTGTGAATAAGACTTACTGGACTAAAACATTTTAACTGCTTACTATCTATATCCATACGTCTCCATTTTTCTCAGTTTTTGTATTATCTTTTGTTTAGTCTCTTCCCACATATCCTTAGCTGCCACACTAAAATCATTTTTAATCCATATTCCTAAATATTTCATTTTATCATGTCTCCATAAATATGGGCACTCCTGAACCAGTTCATGTGTGGGGTACATAATTTACTGCTATTGCCATTGTTTTAGCTTCACTGAGTTTGTATGCCAAAAAGATCTGGAACTGTCTCAAAATGTTCCACAGCACTGTAATGTCTTTCTGGTTTCGTCAGGTACAAAGCATCATCTGCAAATCAAGTCAGCTTTTTTTTTTTATTACCATACCGATTATATCTTTGAATTTCTCAGTCCCTTATTTTCTTTACCAATGTTTCTAAATATAATGCAAACAATAAAGGGTAAAGAGGACACCTGTGCTTGAGTCCTCTGCTCAGACATTATCAGAGAGGACGCCCTCCCACTTTAATTTTTGCTTCCAGTGCCTCATATATTCTCCTAATCAACCTTATCATTTTTTTCAGGAAATGCAAATGCTTCCATTGTCCAGAGTCCCTGCTTACTCTGTCAAATGCTTTCTCTGCAGCAAGACCCACCACCACCAATGGTATTTTCTTATATTCTGCTTCCCTCTGGATCATCAACATTCTTTAATGTTGTCAAATATTTGCTTCTCCTCCACAAAACTACACTGATCCATACCTATCAGTTTTGACATTACTTTTGCCATTCTTTTAGCTGTTATAGACATGAACACTTTATAATCATAGTTTAGTATTGAAATGGGCCTGTATGAAGCTGGATCCTTACCCTCTTTATGTATTACAGCTACCACTGCTTTCTTCCGGAATGGTATGTCCCCTTTTCTTAAGATAGTATTAAACAAAACTTTCCAGATCTTTATCATTTTTTCCTCCCAGCTTCCGGAATACAAATCTGTTCCTGGGGGACTTTCCTGTAGATTGGTTATACATCACACTTTTTATCTCATTTTCTAATAATAATCGAGACTCATCTCTCTCTAACCTTGGCATATTTAATTCATCCATAAACATTTCCATTTATATATTTTCTTGATTTTCATATTTCCCTGCTTTATAGAGACTTTCAAAGAATTTCTGAAATATTTCTAATACCGCTAAAGGATCTCTTATCTTTGTTATAGGCTCCCCAAGTTTGGCAACAGCCCTTCCTACTTTCTGTTGCCGGAGTTAATATGCTAGTAGTTTTTGTGCTCTAGTGTTATAAAAAAAAAACAGCAATCTTTCTAAGCTTGTGCATATTATTGAGGTAATCCCTTATTTTCTACCTAGCATTCTATAGTTTATCCTCCTCTTGTTCTGTGAGACTCCCTCTATTCTTCAACACTTTCAAATTGGTCAGTCCCTCTAAATAATTCTTGTTACTTAACCAAAGCTTCCTTTTATTTCCACCTTATTTTTAAACGCCATCTTAATTTTATTCCACTCCCTAGCTGCATTGTCAGAAGAAATTTTTATCCTAACAGCTCCTAAATAATCTCGACTACCCATTCTTCAAATTCCTCTCTTTTCAACAGATAGGTGGGAGAGCGACAATGCCTCATTTTATTTCATGGCCCTGTGTTTTTATTTTAGCTATTTGTGCATGATCTGGAATGGTTACTGAGTGGGTATCAAAGACCTTTAATTAAATGCACATGTTCCTGTGAAATGTAAATTCTGTCTAGCTTAGCCCAGTTTTTATACCTTGGGGAATATGTAAATTGACTCTGAACTCCTATTAATGAATTCACATCTTCCATGTTAAATATTTTCATACATTTCTTCAAAAATCCATCCTCCTTTATTCTATATTCCCTTCTGGGCCCCCCAGACCCATCACTGCTGCAAATCAAGTTCCAATCCCCACCTATAAGTAATATTCCTTGCTGAAAACTGATTTCTCCCAAAATTTTCTTAAGCTTCATTACAGCAGTTTTAGGTGGAATGTAAATGCATGCCAGTGTAATACTTTTTCCTTGCCAGTAGTCCCTTAGCAGTACAAATCTGCCATTATCATTTTTAACTTCTTCTATCACTATTGGAGCTCCTCTTGCAATTAATACAAGTACTATTCTTCTCATCTGTCCCCGGTATTCTGCTAAATAACCATCCTAAAAACCATTCTGTCAAATTCACATGTGCATTTCTAAGTGTGTCTACTGTAACGTAACTATTTGCACTCTACATTTTTAATGTAGCTCACTACTCTTTCTAGTTTGTACCTGTGAGGCCATTTATATTTAAAGACGTTAAAGAAAGCATCACTGCATTAAAACGTTATTCCCATCTTTTATGTGTACAACATTTTTTTGTTAAATGTCTAGTTCCAGGTTTTGTGTTACATGCATTCACTGGCAGATTGAACTTTTATACAGTTGTTTCTTGTGATATCCATTTAAGCCTATGTCACATCTTATAAAACTTTACTGAAAGCCCTAAAAAAAAACTCAATACCTAACTAAAACCTATTAACTTAATACTAACACAGACAACTATGTACACCTTCAAATACAGAAGTTCTAGCCTTCTAACAGGAACAGAAGTTCCAAACTGACAGCCACACTCACAGACTTAGTTAACCTAAAAGAAAGGTGATCCATGCTAAGACTCAAGTGCTGATTGGCTTTGTCTTCTCTTTATAGCTCTCCCAGCTGGGAAAACCCCTAAATGTTTTCAGAGAACATTAACTATCTTGGGAAAGCCCTTGAATGCTTTATGAGGACATTATCTCTTAGCCAAGTTCTTTTTCCCTCAAATGAATGCTTTCTGAGAACATTATCTCTTAGCTACATTCTCTTTTCTTTTCCCTCAACCAAATCGCTCTCCACCAGACTATAGCCAGCTTCTCTTTATCAGATTGTCTCCATGGAGATATAAAAACCAGGCAACCAGTTTCTCTTTATCAGATTGTTTTCATGGAAACACGAAGACCAGCTGCAGAATTGTTACAGAGCTTACAAGCATTTCCTAAAAAAAGCCTCATAATATTCAATGTTCTTTTTCATTTACTTGCTCTCTCTTAAAATGTAATAAATAAATCTAAGGTCTTTAATGCATTCATTTCCACATGCAAGAATGAGAAAAAACACATTAATCTCTCTTTTATCATGCATTTTACCATTTGTATGCATTGCAGTGCCTACATTTCTTAAAATTGAACAAGAAGTGAGGGAGAAGGGAGAAAGAAAAAAACAGCAGCACCTGTCCACAATCCCCATTGCACTTAAAAATAACTGAAACAAACTTTATAGCATGTAAAGAAAACCATAGGACATAAAACTGGTACTATTTCAGGGAAAACTCTTTACTTACAGTTAACTTTCTCCCTCCTCTTGCCCTCCCCAAAGCACTTTTCCAAACAATGACATGAAGTAGGGCATATGCTTTAGAGTCCCCCACAAGTCCCAGAAACCAATCTTTCCAGATTTTCTTGTTCTGTCATATTTCACAAACAATTATTGCATTATAATCCCATATTAAGTTACTGGTTTTGTAACTGTTCACAAAATCCTGTCTGCTTCATTTCCAATGCAGTCTCGATTTTATTAATCAACTATCATGCTCCCATCCTTCTCTTCAACATTTATGTTGAAACAGTGGAAAAGGTTTCACAGGTACACCTGGTCTTTATTACCAGAACAAGTAGAATCTGCACCGGTTTCGCTGCTCACTTTTTGTTGGACAAACTTTTGTATTTCCTTCTTAGCACGTACTTCAGCAAAAAATGATTCTGTCCCTCCAGGAAATAATACCTTGAAGACAGCTGGGTACAGCAGCCTGAATCTCACACCTGCAACTCGACATTCCCTGAATAGTGGAATAAATTTGCTCCTCTTCTCTCTGGTGTACAATGAGTAATCATTCTCCACAAAGACTCTGCTGTCTCCCACTTTCAGTACTTTGGTCTAGGTTGCTTTCTTATAGCCAAGGTTTGGAGCATACACATGATGTACCCTTTCAACTAACAACTCCTGCTGTGGAATACCAGTCCAGTTGCTTATTTGTGCTTTCATAAAATTAATGCACTCTGTTCCTTCCTGCTTCTCTGGTATAGCTGAAAAGCGCAGGTTTTCTCTATATGCTCTGTCCTCTAATTCTATTATTTTTTGAAACACCTCTTCCTGAGCAGTCTCATTTATCCATCCTTTTCTTTACTTCAACCTCTGTTTTATGCAGCTTTATCATCTCATCTGAATATCTGTTTAAAGCTTCTTCCATTTTTCCAGCCTTTTGTTGCTTGTATTGATATAGTCCTATCAGTGTTTTGTTTATTTTAACCAGGTCTGTCTGTAGTTGTCTTACATCTTCCTGCAGGTTACTGGAAGTCATGTGTGACGTTTGCATTGCTTTTTGTTTAATAGCTGCAGAACTCTCCCCAGTCAGTGTTTCTTCCTCACTTTGTAGCTGACTTTTTTCTAGCTTTTCTCTATTTCTTTCTTCCTGGCATCCAGGCAGTGCACTTACTAGCCAGTTACTGAAATGTACCCATAAACACAAGCTTACTGGCCTTCTATGAGGAGTTTCTTTTTTTTTTGTCAGTGGCTCAAATACAAAGCAAATAAAATTGAAAAACACCTCTGCATGGTTCCTGTGTTCAACAGCTTATCACAGAGGAACCCTCTCACTTTAATTCTTGCCTCAGCTCCTTCATATATCCTCCTAATTAACCTTATTTTTGTATCATGGAATGCAAATGCTTCCATCACCATACTCAAACTCCCAACTTACTCTGTTGAATGGTTCTTCTTGACCAAGACTTGTAACATTTTTTTCCTTGCATTCGGCTTCCCTCGAGATCATTGTTCTGTCAAATGTTTGGTTCCCCTCCACAAAACCACACTAATCCATATCTATCAATTTTGGCAGCAACCTTTGCCATTATTTTAGCTAGGCAGATGCCCTACACTGACTGCCTTAAAAAACTCCAGCTATACTCTGTCGCATATCGTCTACTCAGAGGCGATCTCTGCTTAACATACAAGGCCATGTCAAACCCAGAGCTGTTGGACATGCTACACTTATCCCAATCCCTCAGAGCTACATGCTCCAGGGATCTAAACCTTGTCATCACAATAAACAAAACATGCTGGAGGGATAGGTTCCTTACCCAGAGACTCCCCAGACTCTGGAATAGATTGCCCATACATGTCAAGCAGAGTGCCTCTTTGGACCTCTTCAAGAGGAACCTTGACGATTGGATGGGAGAAATGAAATTCACCCTAGGGATCACGTCAGTTGCCCTGCTAGACAGGGGTCCAGGAAAGTAAATAATGCGGGGAGAAATAGCCAGGGAATTGTTATGGCTAGGCTTGTATAGGCCCTAGGGTTGATAGCTTAGTCCCAACCTATGAACCTATACATAAAGACTTTATAGACCTAGTTTAAAATTGAAATGGTTATGTGACTTAACCATCCTTAGGTAACAACCACTACAGCTTTCTTCCAAGATGTTTGATGCTTCCCCTCCTTTTAACATACTTTAAAATCTCCTAGATCTTTCACTTTCTACCCCTCCTAACTTCAAAACTTCCACAGGAATACCATCTGCTTCTGAAGGCTTTCATGAAAATTGATTAAACACAGTTGTTCATCTCCCCCTCCTCCCATCTTAACAGTTCTTGAGACTCCTCTACTTCTAAACTTGGGATAAGTCATCCACAAGTATTTTTGTGTTTTCTTGACTTCTATATTCCTTTTATACACTTTCCTTTCCAAAGCTCTAAAACCTCAATAGGATCGCTGGTTATTTTTCTTGTTATAGGTTCTCTAAGGTTGGCAATAATCATTTCTGCTGCTTAAGTTATGCTAAGAGATTCTGTGCTCTGGAGTTATCAAAAAAAAAAAGATGCTTATCAGCATTCTTTCGAAACTCATATTACACAGATATGTCCTTATTTTCTCATTTGCACCTCTTCTTATTCCGAGATTCCCCTTATTCTGCAGTACTTTAACCTTTGTCTGCCACTCTAATTCCTATTATTATGTAACCATATCTTTCTCTTTTTATGTCCACTGTTTTTAAACTCCATTTTCATTCTATACCACTCACCAGATGTAATTTCTGAAGATGAATCTTCCCTACTAACTTTGAATGATCACCACTACCCATTCCTTAAATTCCTCAAACAGGCAAGTGGGAAAATGCCCACATCTCATTTTTACTCCATTGTCTTACATTTTTATCTTAGATTTTATTGCTGTGTGATCTGAAATAGTAACTGGATGTCTGTCAAAACTTTCAATTAAACGCAAATGTTCCTGCAAAATATAATTTCTATTTATTCTAGCCCAGTTATTGTACCTTGGGGAACATGTAAATACTGTTCCTACTACTGAATTTATATCTTCCATACCAAATACTTTTTTTATAAATTTCTTCAGAATTTTACCTTTGTTATAAGTCACTTCTAGCTCTACCAATACATCCTCATCATTACAAATAAAGTTCCAGTGCCCAGCTAGAAGTAATATTCCCTACTGAAAGCTGATTCTCTCTCCCAAAATTTCCATAACAGAAGATTTCTGTAGTCCTATCGCACCTTCATTCTTACATATGGGATCGGAGCCAATCCTCAGCTCCGACTCGGCCTATTTACAAGCTGGAAGTCTTCTAGTTGGCTCATGGCTACGTAGGTATCCCATGGTGCACCAGTAAAATCCCCATATCTCGTTTGCTGAGTCGACAAGTTCTGTTGTGCTTCTCTTTGGCTCTGTCTAAGTTTTTTTTAATTTATTCAAAATTTATTCAACATTTTTGTATTTTCTAGACTAACCTGTTATATCATAGTTGGTTAGCATAGTTTAGAATAGTTACCTTTACTATTGCACATTTGTGTGCAATCCTTTGATAATTGGCCTTTTGGCTTGATCGTACTGGTATCCTGTGTGCTGTTTGTTTGTGTTATTCATAGTTTGGTATTTGTAGGCGTCTTTGCGCTTAGTTTGGTGTGTGTAGTTATTTCTGTTCTGTTTTGATTCTTTAGTCATAAGCTTTATTAGTGGTGTTGTCAGAACACTGTTCTGTTTTTTTCTTATTAATATATTGAACGTTTCACTGTATTCTGGGTTGAGTATGTGACTTTCCTACCTTTGTCTCTTAACTAGGTCTGTTTTAGTTAGAAGACCTAGTTGTTTTCTGTTCCCTTCCTTGCCCGGGCTAGGCCTGTTTAGGTTAGAGGACCTAGTCCTCATGGTGTCTTTCTCTTTCTGTAGGGTTAGGCCCATTTAAATTAGAGGACCTAGTCCCCCCCCCCTTTTTCTTCTTTCTGTGTGTGTGCATTTTGTGAGACTGTCCAAAGTTAGTAAGGACCATAAGCCATCTGGCTTCAAGAAATGTATTAAATTCTCACAGAAAATGTCCATCACAGATGGCCACAGTAACTGCATTTACTGTCTAGTGGCCATCCATTTACAGGAAACCTACTTATTTTGCCACTCGTTTAGTCCTAGGGTGTTGCAAGAACATAAGAATAAGCTCATCCTAAAAGGTCTTCTAAAACCTTCCTTTGAGGAAGATCTGGCTAGCTCTTCCTCTAGATCTCAGGGATCTAAAAAGGAAAAGTCCTCTAAGATGACCTCCCTGGCACCAGCTGGTGTCTTGGAGCCACCTCGTAAAATCACGAAAACGGATAAGTCTTCTGCCTCTTCGGCTCCACAGCTCTCGGTGCCGATTGAGAGCACTACTGTGACTACAGGGTCGGTTCAAAGTATTTCAGAGCCGACCATTTCACAGAGCCAGTCTATGAATCCTCTACCGGCCTCTGCTATATTAAAATCTCCGATACCTCAGAGATCCAGCTCTCCTACTCTGTCATCCAGGTCTTCTAGGAGTTTATCTGAAGAAGATGTGGAGAGGGTAGTGCTGAGACTGTTGAAGTTATCTAATTTGCCTAAATTGCTGTTGGCTCCAACCCAGTTGGTTCTGGAGCCACTTGGGTCCGTTCAGCCCTCTGCGATCATTCCTCCTCTGACCCATGCTGGTAGTGCTGAGACTGTTGAAGTCATCTACTTTGCCTAAATTGCTGTTGGCTCCGACCCAGTTGGTTCTGGAGCCACTTGGGTCCGTTCAGCCCTCTGCGATCATTCCTCCTCTGACCCATGCTGGTCTTTCGGAGCCGGAGTGTTTGGTACCACTGGTCGAACCTTGGGTTCCGGCTCCCCCTTTGGCTGTTTCAGAGCAGAGTTCTGCTCAGACACTTTTGGCACTGTCTGTAGTGTCTAGGGGCTGAAGCTCCCCGGTCAGCCCCAGCAGGGACGCTTGGAACTGAACTTCTTCTGTTCCGAGTCTTCCTCTCGGCGTCAACTTGGGTGAGTTCAGACCCTATGTCTATCTTGGAGCCAACGGCATCCTCTGTCTCCTTGGAGCTGGGGAGGTCTTCGCAGCCAGAGAGGTCAGCATTCGAGATGATGAGGAGTGTGCTGTCCCGACTGTCAGCTCCTACCAGAGATAGTGACCCTCTTCCCCTTACTTCTGTCTCAGCTCCTATTCCCTCCGTGGACAGCAGAGACCCTCAGCCTCAAGAGCAACCGGCTGGTCTCCCCCACTCTTCTGAGACCTCCCCTGAATGTCCTTTTGAGGAGCCCCTGCGGAAGAGAACATCTAAGAGGAAGCATGTAGACTATCAGGATGACTCTCTGACCTCTGACACTGACCTCAAGGAGTCAGAAGAGTCCCCTAAGTTGTCCTCTGATGATGTCTCATTACATCCCATCCTGGACCCTCCATACTTCTAACCAACAATTACTTGATGTCTACCACCCAAAAAGGTCAGCAGGCAAACTACTCTACAAACACTCCCTTGTCCATGCTTGGAACAAACGTCCCCTTGACTTACGTTCAATCTCTCAACCTCACACTTTAAAAATGAACTAAAAGCTTATTTTCTCAATTCCAAGACCTGCCCTTGCCATGACCCCACCTAGTCTTCCTTCCCATTACGTACCCTCTATAGGACCATACTTAGTACCTCATTGCATCTCTCTCCAATGTGTCTACTATGCATTTGCATAATTTTATACAAACAAAAAAGTTTGTTGACCTATTGAACTATATCAATGTAAAATTATGTTACTAAGCTTTTTTTTTAATGCAACTTTAACTTTATGTTTATAACCCAACATATGTGAATCTTTTTGCTATAAATGCTATTATATCAATATTGTTTAAAATTGTAATGTTTAAAAATGTACTACTGGAGCTTTTTTCCTTGGGTCTCCACTGAAAATGGGCCACAAGCCCAGTTAGACAAACCTGGTTAACAAATGTTAATAAATAAATAAATAAAAAAATAAATAAATAAATAATGTCTCCTTCTTAGACATCCTGGAAATCCTTCAGCAGAGGTGCGGCTGGCCCACTGCCACCCCTTGTGATGAGGAGTCAGTGTACCTGAAGGCTTTCGGGTCTCAACCTTCAGCCTCTTGGGTGTCTCCACTTTCGACGAACTGATGGAGCTAGTTAGTCAAAAGGTGTGGGATACTTCTGATGCCGTAGAGCCAGTCCCCAGGAGACTGAATAAGTTTCTTTCTGCACCTCCCGAGAAAGATTTTTTGTCTAAAGGTGTTCCTGTAGATGCCATGGTGGTGGTGGCGACCACTAAGAAGGAGCTAGCTGAGACTTCTTCTGTTCATCTGCCAAATAAGGAATCTCGAATGATGGACAGATACGGGAAGCATATCTTTAGTTCAGTGGCATTTACCCTTAGATTGTTAAACTACCTTACTCACTTCACGAGGCATCAGAGAGATCTCCTTAAAGAGTGAGGAGATTCTCTAGAAGGTATATGTACTGAGGGAGTCCCTGACAAGGTTTCTGCCCAGTTGTCCACCTTGAACTCTTTCATCAACTCTTCCATGCGGCTTACTTCATATGGAGTGAGTAGAGCCATGGTTTCAGTAATTTCCCTAAGGCGTCATTCCTGGATGCGTTTGTGTAACTTTGCAGAGCTGTTCAAGTCTACCTTTACCAATACCCCCTTCGAAGGTTCCTCATTGTTTGTACCCAAAGGTAAAGGACACTCTCACCTGGTGCGAGCAAGAAGGAAAAACACTCTCTGCCATGGGAGTACGTTTTATGGTTCCCTCTAGACCATACCCTAAGGGTCAGAGAGGCAGTAAAATGTGGTTCAAGAAGTCCCACAGGTTTTTCCAGGATGCACAGGGTGACTCCTCCTTCAGAGGCAGAGGAGGAGGAGGAAATGGTAGATGTCACCTTAGAGCCAGGGGAGGTCCGCAAAACCAGGGAGATCGCGATTCCTTTCAGGGCCTGCCTTACCAGCCCTCCTGATGTGGGGCCCGACTGTGCTTCTCTGGGGCCGGTCGGGGGTCACATTTCTTTGTATCCAGAAGCCCGGCTGTGTATCTCTCAAGACAAGTGGATACAAAGAATTATTAGCAGAGGTCGTGTCATACCCCTTTCTCTTCCACCGGATGTTCCACCCAGTCACAGGGATCAGGCAACTGTGGAGGTCAACAAGTTGCTGTCAAAGAGAGTCATCCAAACCGTCCCAGCAGACCCAATAGGATCCGGAACTTATTCCAGATTCTTTTTAGCGCCAAAATGTACAGGGGACTGGAGGCCCATTCTGGACCTCAGCAGCTTGAACAAATCAGTAAAGGACAAGTTCCAGATTGTGACACTGCAGTCTATACTCCCGTTATTAGGGAAAGACAACTGGATGTGCTCAATAGATCTCCAAGACACTTACTACCACATAAAAATGGATAGGGTGTCGAGGAGTCATCTACGCTTCCAGCTGGGAGCCAGTCATTACCAGTTTCGTGCTCTGCCCTTTGGTCTCACCACAGCCCCCAGGGTGTTCACCAAATGTATGGCAGTAGTGGCAGCTCACCTGTGACATCGAGGATTCCAGGTGTTTCCGTATCTGGACGACTGGCTCTTGACCGCCCCCATCAAGCATCTACTTCAGACCAGGGACGCTACTGTTCAACTTTGTGCCCAGCTGGAAATTTCTATAAATTGGGAAAAATCTGCCTTATTGCTCTCTCAATCTGTGATTTTTATAGGCGCAGAGATAGACACAGTAGACATGTTGGCTCATCTTCCTGCCAAAAGGGCACAAAATCTGGTTCTTCAAATTCGGCGTCTTCTCCCCTTACGAAAGGTCAAAGCCAGGACTATTCTGCAGCTTCTAGGGACCATGGCTCCCACCATATAACTACTGCCACTAGTCAGGCTACACAAGAGA
Organism: Protopterus annectens; assembly: GCF_019279795.1. Classification (NCBI taxonomy): domain Eukaryota; kingdom Metazoa; phylum Chordata; order Ceratodontiformes; family Protopteridae; genus Protopterus; species Protopterus annectens. The sequence goes on along the minus strand of NC_056744.1, from coordinate 118,443,037 downwards.
ATTCTTCAGTAGCTCTTGTCATCCCAATGGTCTTTTCAGCACCTCCCATTGTCTCATCACATTCTGCTGACAGAATCTTGCAAGAAGGACCTCCTTTGGTGGACACTACCCAATCAGTTAACCACGGGCACCTCTTTTTTCCTCACCAACCCGTTGCCTCTGTGACCACGGATGCCTCACAGATAGGGTAGGGGGGCATTATCTTGGCAGGACTGTCCAAGGCACATGGCAAGATCACAAGGCTCACCTGCATATCAATGTTCTAGAGATGAGGGTGGTGCTCCTGGCATTGCAAGCACTCCACGACCTTCTGCCTCTGGGGACAATTGCAATACAATCAGACAACATGTCGGTAGTAGGATACATCAACAAACAGGGTGGAACCAGATCTTACCCACTCTGTTGAGAAGCCATGAGAGTTTGGAAATGGGCGATAGCTTCCCAGAGTTTTCTGGTGGCAATGCACATTCCAGGGACAATCAACATGATAGCTGACAAGCTCAGCAGGGCAATCCTTATGCCTCATGAGTGGTCTCTGAAACAGGAAACAGCGGAACAGATTTTCTGCAGAAGGAGACAGCCTTGCTGTGACCTCTTTTCCAGTCCAATCAATGCCAAATGCAGCAGCTACTTCTCCCTCATCCCCCCTCCAGGGGAGTCACCAAGACACGCACTTGACGATTGGCCCCTGGGTCTCCTGTATGCTTTTCCTCCCTTTCCTCTCATTCCCAAGGTTATTCAGAAAGTGAAATGGCTGGGAAGCAAACATCCTCATTGCTCCTTACTGGCCTTGTCAGGTTTGATTCCCCTTCCTTGGGCTTCTTCTCCTGGAGAATCCTTGGATCCTGGACCCAGCTCCGGACCTGTTGACTCACATGTCAGGTTCACTTCATCCCTCCTTACACATCCTCAATTTGACAGCATGGCTGCTCCAGTTCCATCCCTAGTTAGGCTTCACGACTTCTCACCCTTCGTGACTTGTATCCTTATGTCTTCTCATAAACCTTCCATTAGGAGACTATATTCCAGTAAATGGAGAAGATTCTCTACTGGGCAGAGAAAATGAATGTTGACCCTTACACTGCCTCCATTCCAGTGGTTTTGGAATTCCTGTCAGAGCTTTTTCACCAGGGATCTGTGGCTGCTACTATCAGAGTTCAATTGGTAGTGATTTCAAATTTTCATCTAGGTTTTCAAGATTCTAATCTGATGTCACATAAGCTGTGCAAAACCTTCCTTAAAGGTGCCACTTTGTTAAGACCCCTCCTTTCAAGAACCTGTTGCCTCATGGGATTAAAATTTTGTGTTATCCAAATTGACTTCTCTGCCCTTTGAGCCTTCTCATTCATCTTCTTTGAAATTCCCAAATTGACTTCTCTGCCCTTTGAGCCTTCTCATTCATCTTCTTTGAAATTCCTGTCTTGGAAGACTTTGTTTCTGGTGGCTATCACGTCGGCCAGACAGGTGTTAGAGTTGCAAGTATTGTCTGTAAAACCTCCTTATCTGATTTTTCACAAGGACAGGGTGTCCCTTCGTACTCATCTCTCCTTTGTCCCCAAGGTCTGTTCCCATGCCACTTTGAAGCAATCCATAGAGCTTTTGGTGTTCTTTCCAAATCATTCCAATGCAGCTGAAGACAGGTTTCACCAGCTGGATGTCCATAGACAATTATGTTTTTATTTGCACCGGACTAAGGAAATAAATTATTCATTTCCTTCTCTGAATCCAGGTCAGGCTTACCAGTCTCCAAAGTGACATTCTCTAATTGGATTTCTATTTGTGTAGCTTATGTTTACAATTCTGAGGGTAGACCTTAAACCTTTAAAATCAAGGCTCATTCTACCAGATCTCAGTCTATCTCTGCAGCCTTTCAAGCCAGGGTTCCACTTGATAATATTTGTGCAGCAGCTACATGGGCTACCCCTCACACTTTTATTACTCATTACAAATTGGATTTAACCTCCAGGGGTAGGGATCATTTGGTTCCACGGTACTCAGGAGTATTTTTCCTTGAGCCACCCAAGAATAAGGCGCTAGGGACGCTGTCCCATATGTATGAATGAAGGTGAGATAGGACTATAGAACATAAAGAAGGTATGTACTCACCATAATGTTCCATGTTTGTAGTCCATCTCGCCCTTCATTCTTATGAACCCACCTGCCTACCCCCAGCCTGGAAGTACCTGGAGACAGAAAAATATTATCCTTTTTTTATGGAGACCTTTTAGTATCGGCTTCTTTGGTATATTTGTCATTATCTCTCCTAGTTAGCAGCAAACAAGATCTGGGGATTGTACTGGTGCACCATGGGATACCTACCTAGCCACGAGCCAACTAGAAGACTTCAGCTTGTAAATAGGCCATGTTGGAGCAGAGGATCGGCTCCGATCCCATATGTAAGAATGAAGGGTGAGATGGTCTACAAACATGGAACGTTACGGTGAGTACATAACTTCTTTTTTTTTTTGGTGGAATATAAATACATAACAGTGTAAACCTCCTCCCCTGCCAATAGTCCTTACTACTGCAAATCTACCATTGTCTTTCCCCTCTTCTCACTATTGGAAACCTTATACGAATTAGTATAATTACTCTAATTAATCCTTTCTTTGTCAAATTCACACAGTCATTTATTTCCAAATGTGTCTCCTGTAACATTGCTATTTGCACTCTGCATTTAATATAATTCAGTACGCTTTCATTTTTGTCTGTACCTGTAAAGCCATTTACATGTCAAGATAATACAGATAACATAGCCACCATGATAAGAAAGCTATTGTTCCTACCTATTAGTCATGAGTTGTTTTTTTTTTTTGAATATGTATTTCCAACCTGTGTGTTACATAAAAAGAAGTCATGTCTTACCATAACATTCCATGTGTGTTGTTGATCTTCATTCATTCATTACTGATTCTGTCCTTGGAATTGAGCCGGCCTCATACCAAGCTCGCATCAACCAAAACCTCTCAAGCCAAGATCCTACCCAGACTGCTCTGCTCCGTTACCTCAGATCAAGTTTGCAAGTTGACAGACAAAAGTAGAGGCTACCTCAGGTCATAAAAGACCTACAATAATGGAAACAAGGAGCATAGGAGATCAACCAGGAACCTCCGGAGGGGGATGGAGGGTGGGGAGTAATGAATGAATGAAGATCAACAACACAGATGGAATGTTATGATAAGACATAACTTCTTTATCTGATGTTAATCTTCATTCACTCCTTATTGATGGGACAGAGTCCCCAGCTACCTGCAACCCTGAGCGGCCCTCATGGAAAAACATTCCTGACCACCATGGGACCAAAAGAAGCTCTTCCTCTGGAGGCCAAATCCAATTTGTAATGAAGGATAAAAGTATGGGGTTTGGCCCAAGTCGCAGCTGAGCAAATGTCATTGAAAGAAGCCCTAGCATGGAAAGCTGCCGAAGTTGACACAGAACTTGTAGAATAAGATTTCACTTAGTGATGTTGTTCTTGTAGATGAAGGTAATGCAGTTTCTCTACCATGATTCCAGTGTAACTTTAGAGACAGCATGACCTAGTCTTGGTCCAGAAAAGGCCAGAAATAGTTGGTCTTATTTACGGGTAAATTTTGTTCTGTCCAGATAAAATCGTATTAGCCTGTGAACATCTAGGGAGTGCAGGCAATACTCTCCCTTGTTAGAATGAATGATTAGGAAAAAATACTGGGAGGTCAATAGACTGGTTGACAGATCACACTGACACCACTTTTGGTAAAAAGGAAGAATTAGTTCTCAGTGATACTCTATCCTTACGGAAAATAAGATAGGGACGTTTGATGCATAAGGCTTGAAGTTCTGACAAACGTCTGGCTGATGTGATTGCGACCAGAAACAAAGTTTTTCAAGAGAGGTACTTTAAATCACATGAAGATGAAGGTTCAAAGGGGGAGCTGTTAGGGCTTGTAGAACCAAGGCCAAATCCCAAGGTTGTACTGGTTCTCTAAAGGGAGGTTTTAGGTGAAAAACACCCTTCAAGAAAGTCTTACAGATTCTATGTGACATGAGTGAAGAATCCTGAAAGCCAATGTAGAAATTAGAAATGGCAGCTAAATCAACACGAATAGTAGAGACTGACACCCCAGATTGCAAAATATGTGATAAGTAATCTAAAACTACTGAAACGGGGCTGACAAGTGGTCCAATTGTTTGCTCACTGCCCATAATGTAAACCTTTTCCATTTGCTGAGATAGATTAGCCTAGTGGATGATTTAGTAGATGTGATAAGAATATTGCACACCGGGGAAGAAAGGTTATCCTGCCTGGCAATCATAGGAAGTGGAAAACCCCCAAGCTATCAGCTTCAGGCTTGTTAGATTGGGGTGAGTCAGACCCTGCAGATGGGAGATTAACGTTGGGGATGGATTGAGAATCCATGGCCAATCTAGCAGGTGAGGCCAGAGGAAGAGGAACCAAACTTGTCGAGGCCAATATGGAGCAATGAGGATCACTTTGCTCTTCAACTGCTGTGCTTTCTTTAGAACTTGGGAGATGAGGGAAAGAGGAGGATAAGCATAAAGAAGACTTGAGAGCCAAGCATGGACTAGAGCTTCTCTTGGTGACTACCCCTGAGGGGGGGGTCAGGGCAAAATAGTTGCTGCACTTGTAGTTGATTGGGGAGGCAAACAGGTCGCAGCAAGGCTGGCCCCAGCAGTTGAAACTTCTTGCCACCATCACAGGATTGAGGGACCACTCATGAGGTTGTAGAATGCACCTGCTCAATTTGTCCACTATCACGTTGGAGCTCCCAGGAATGTGCATTGTAATTAGAAAGCGGTTGGAAACGATCACCCATTGCCATATTCTCAAGACCTCTCAGCATAACGGATAAGATCTGGTGCCCCCTTGCATGTTGATGTACCAGACCACTAACATGTTGTCTGATTGGATTGCAATAGTCCCTGATGGAAGGATCGAGTGGAATGCTTGCAACGCTAATAGCACCGCCCTCACTTCCAGGACACTGATATGCAAATGGGCCTCTGTCTCTGACCAGGTGCCTTGGACTGAGTTTCTCTGACATAGACCCCCCACCCCATCAGGGGAGGCATCAGTGGTTACCGCAGCTTTCAGCTGATGGGGGCTGAAGGGGCAAGACCATTGTTGGGGATTTTGAGGCATCTCACCAGAGCAAATCTTGCTTGCATCTCTGAGTTACACTTATATGAAAAGACAAAGGATGTTGTAGAGGGTACCACTGAGTGAGAAGCAGCCAATGGAGAAGTCTCATGTGGAATCTGGCCAGAGGAACAATGGTGATCGAGGCTGCCATCGACCCCAAGCGTTGGAGTATGGACTGAGCAGAGGACTTGTGGTGACAGATTAGCAGTTGAACCTGTTGCCTTATTCTTTGAGGTCTATGATCCAGAAGAAATGCTGTGCAGTTCTTCGTGTCCAACAGAACCCTGATGAATTCTAAAGATTGTGCTGGGGTCGTGTTGGACTTCTCCCAGTTTATAGTGATTCCCAGGCATTCAGCTGTGAGAAGAGTGGAGTCTAGGGCTTCTTCCAGTAGATGCTTGGTGGGGGTGGTAAGGAGCCAGTCATCTAGGTATGGAAATGCCTGGAATCCTTGAAGTCGCAGGTGAGCGATAACCACTGCCATGCATTTGTTGAACACTCTGGGGGAGAGACTGAAGGGCAGTGCTTGAAATTGGTAATGACTGGCTCCTATGCAGAAGCAGAGGTATCTTCTTGAGTGCTTGCCCATTTTTATATGGTAATACGCATCTTGAAGATCTACAGAGCACACCTAATCATCTTCTTCCAGAAGAGGAAGGACAGACTGAACCGTGACCATCCAGAATTTCTCTGTTTTTACAAATCTGTTCAATGTGCTGAGATCCACAACTGGTCTCCAGTCCCCTGTCTTTTTTGGCACTAAAAAGAACCTTGAGTAAAAAATGGATCCTATTTGGTCTGGGGGGACCATTTGGATGACTTTTTTGTAGCAGCTTTCGGATTTAGTGTGCTGCTGCTTCCCTTTGACTGGGTGGGACATCGGGTAGGTCTCTGGGTGAGGTGGGACAGAAATGAAAGGGGATGCAATAGCCTCTGGATATTACCTGTTGCAACCAAGAATCAGTGGTTATGGTTCACCAGGCAGTGGGGTACAAGGAAAAACCCCAGACCGCTTCTAGAGGTGAGCAGTCGGACAACGCTTACGGAGCGCTGGTAGAGTTGCCCAAAGAAAATCTATGGAACCCCAGTTTTTCAGACCTCCCCTGTCCTGAAAGGGGAGTCTTCCATTGGAGTTTCCCCCGCTGCTTCTAGGGGAGAACTCGGCATGTGCATGACAGAAAGAGCTCTGTGATTTTCTGTGGCATATCTTCTCACTCCTCTGATTTCTGGAGTAGAATCGTTGAGGTGTGGAGTGTTGGACACTAATGGCAGACAGGTTCTTGCCATCTTGTTTGTATCTTGCCAGAGTATCTTTAACCTTAGGGCCAAACAATGAAGCGGACTCATGGAGTTCATAAAGGAAGCCTTAAAGGAGTCCACAAAGACGCATCCAGACATGACGTCTCGTGACTATACCTGCAACTGCCGCTCCTTCCATTGCATGTGAAATAAGGTGCATGGAAGAATTGGATATTGATTCTAGGGTCGCCATCTGAGAAGCTACATGGTCGCGCACCTCATCAGAAACAGCTCCTGCCAAGGTTTCAAAGAGTTAGTTGACAAGGTCCCTCCGAAGCCTTGTAAAGTGTGCCAAGTAGTTTGAGGACCTTATGGCAAAGGTCGATGAAGCAAACACACGCTTCCCGAGTCTATCGCCTGGGACTTCTTATTGGGCGGATGGAGACTCTAGCTCTCTTCTGCCAAGTCTTTTTTGGTTACAGCTGCCACCACCATGGCATCTACTGGAAGACCTTTTGACCAATGGGGATGCTCAGCAGGGGGAGATAAAATCTCATCAGGCCTCCGAGGTATAGCTTCCAAAATGTCAGGAGCTTTCCATGCATGCTGGATGATGAGCTGGACAATCTCATTGGCTGGTGGGGTAAGCCAGGAGGTAGGAGGCCGGGCATGAAAGACCTGCAGAAATATGGATTCCTCTGAGGAAGGGTTGGAGGACTTCCAGCCTCCCATCTGTCTTAGGATCTCAAGGAGGTCACCAAAGGACACCCCATTAGAGGGTGACCATGAGGACCCTTCCCCATCAAAGTCCTAATGTCAGACTCCTCAGTGGAGTCCATGTGCTTCCTCTTGCATGAAGCCTTGCAAGGGACTGCCTCAGTGGGGAGATCTGGGGAAGATTGCAAAAAGGGATCTCCTGAGGAGGAGAAACCTGAGGCCCTTGTGCCCGGTGGTTGTTGCTTGAGACAGCTGTGGCACAGAGGGGGGTGAGGACTCTGACAGGGAGGGTTTGCCAGTGAAGACAAGCACCCATTCCATGGCCTGGAAGGCCGGACCACCCAAAGAAGAATGGGAGCCTGGAACAGAGCACGACAACCTCAGAACCAGGGTCACACCCTGCGCTGACAGGCCGATCCCCAGACAAGGAGTCTCAAGAGGACTGTGGAGCATGGGGGAGGAGGATTCCTGGAAGGTCCCACAGAAAAAATTGGCATGGAACCAAGAATGCCTACCCCCACGGCACAGCCACTAGCCTGAGAAGAGCCTGGTGCCCAGTGCACCAAGGGCCATAAGGACAACTCTGGCTCCAAAGTGAGGTCCACTGTTGGTGTCAAAGGAAGAGAAGCTGCTGTCAGAGGAAGGGGCTTTGGTGCTTCCCTGGAAGCCGAAGTAGGAGTATACATTGGAGTCTGTGGAGAAATACGGTCACCTGGAAGAAGGAACATAGCTTTAGATGGTTGAGAGAGACCCCTGGCCACAAGCAACTGGTTGACAAGCTGCAACACAACCTGTTCTGAGAGGCTCCTGGTCTACCTCATAGAGAGACCTGAAGGAGATTTTGGCCTTTCTAAAAAAGGGCTATATTGGCTTTCCACAAATGGATCCAAGGAAAGAGAATACTTAGTCCTTGCTAGTTCATGTGATGCAGAGCCCGGAACAGAGGGTGTCTGCACTGAGGAGAATGGTGTTGATGTTATCTGCACCGACAAAGACAGCGCCATAGAAGTCGAGTGTGTCTGCACCATAAAGGGTCATGCGGCAAATGTCTGCACCGATGTATACAGTGCCATTGAGGAAGGTGTCTGCACTGGTAATGACTGTGCCGAAAAAGACTGCACTGAACAGAATGTCGGTGCTGAAGGTGTCTGCACCATAGAGGATAGTATCCCGGAGGTCGACAGCATTGGCAAGGATGGAACCGAAGGAGTCTGCACCAATGGTGCAGAAGAAGACTGTACCTGTAGAGACGGTACCAATAAAGGCTGCGACAAAACTGTCGGAGCCGTCTGCACCAGGAACTCCTGTGCTGGTGGCGATAAAGAGGACACAGCTGGAGTAAGAATCATCTGGGGCGGTGCTGAGGCTAGGGCCAAAAGGACCACAGATGGCAGTGCCGGGCTCAAAATTTCACCTTTTTGTGAGTTGACTCCTTGCGATGTCCAGAGGTAGATGAAGTGAGCAACCCCGAGGAGGAAAATGAACACCTCTTACGGGGTTTTGCAGGTGGGGGTAGGCCCTCTGACCCAGAGATAGCCTCGCAGAAAAGAGTTTTAAGGGGCCTTTCAGGATTAATTTATTCTTCCTTTCATTGAGAGTCCTGGTCAAAAAATTTCTACAAATACTCTACACGGTAGTCCACTGAAAGGTGGTAGACATTCAAGCAATAGACACATAAATCATGGCCATCAGAAAGCAGTAACTTATGGCCACATTCCGTACATTGTTGGAAATCAACACTACTTTTCTTGTCCGACATAATGATATGAAGGGAGAAGAATGACAGTACCAAGACGTTAAGAAAGCTACCCAGAAAGGTAAGAAAGGGAGAAAAGAAGGATTCCCAATGATGGTAATGAAGAATTACCTCAAAGGTAAGAAAAAGGTAAGAAAATGGGAAAAAACTATAGGGAGAGAGTCTTAAAGTTACGATGGGGTAGGAGTATAGAGATAGTAACTGATTGAAAACTTTTTAAACACTAACATTAGAGAAACTTCAAAAAATTGTTCACTTAGCTGAGAGAAAGTGGCTTGACACAGCTATACAGCAATGTGGCAAATGAGATCCGAGGCAACGGGGAGCATAGCATTCTGGGTAGGATCTTGGCTCGAGAGTTTTTGGCTGAAGCGAGCTTGGTATGAGGCCAGCTCAGTTCCATGGACAGAACCGATAACCCATCAGTAAGGAATGAACGAAGATTAACATCAAACCACACGTTTGGCAGGATAAGTTTTAGTTGACTCATCATATCCATTTGAGCCCATGTCGCATTTTTTAAGGCTTTAAAAAAATCTAAACATTTAATATAAAACACCCCTATTAACTTAAAACATACGCAAAGCTATAAACATCTTAAAAAATAAAGTTTAACCTTCCAAAGAGGAGCAATTGACCTACATCATCAGTTGCACCTGCAAGCATTACCTATCCTAAAATTAAGGTTATCCATGCTACAATGCATGATATAGCCTGTGTTCCCACAGATTGCGGTCTGTTCATTTTTTATCACTATTACCCTCCCAAATGTTTAAAAAAAAACTTCTACGCTTTGAGACATTAACATTCAGCTTAAGAAAAAGTTCACTGTCTAGCTTAAATAAAACTAGATTGTACGTGGTTCTATTAAATGCATTAAAGTATTAGGGCTGCAAGGGAGAGTTCACCTTTTCACTTCTCATAATTTCAAACTTTTTTTTCACTGCACTGCACCTTTAAATTTTGCATTTACCACAAAGAATGCTTAGAACTCTCAAGACTAATTGCTTGCAGAACTTCCAGGATCACTGCACACTGATCAGCAGCCAAACATCAGCCTTCCCAATGTGGAAAAACAAATTGAATGACAAGGGCCAGGAGCTCTGTCACTTTTAAAAAAATTAAATTACTGCCTAGTAAGTCTTCTTTACTGGCAACCAGTCAGAGTAAACTAAGAGCCTGAAAAAAGGGAATCAACTACAAAAGATGAAGAGAAAACACAGACTGGAAAGAATGCTGTAGCTGTTCAGCAAAAAAGCAGTTTAGGCTCTAGTTCTGGTGCAAGACATGGCTTCCAGTAATCTAGAGGAAAAAATCCAATGTGCACAGAGCTGATAAAATGAAACACTGAAGTAGTATATCAACCCAAATAAAGGCTAGAAAATTGAAGAAGCTTTAAACATATAGCTAGATGAGCTGATATCACTGCAAGAATCAGAAGTCAAAATGAAGGAAAGGCTGGCTGAGTATGATACTGCCCCATGAAATGTTTAAAAAAATGGTAGAACTAGAGGACCTGCGATTTTCTGCTGTACTAGAGAAACTAGAAGGAACACAATGTATTAATTTTATGAAGACACAAATAAGCAACTGAACTGGTATTGCACACCAGGATTTGTTAACCGAACAGACACAAAGTACGCAAGCTCCAAATCTGGGTATGGGAAAGTAGCAAAGACCTGTATTAGTAAACCATGTAATCCTACCAGCAGAAAGAGTTGATCCTGGCAAAACTGTGGCAAAAGAGCAAAGTGTTAAAAGTTGGAGACAGTACAGTCTTTGTATATATAAAAAAAAAAAAAAAAAAATGATTCCCTGTACACCATGTAGAAGAGAAGCAGATTTATTCCAGCAAACGAGGAATGTCGAGAGGTAGGTGTGAGATTCAAGCTACTGTATCCAGTTGTATTCAGAATATCTTTCCTGGAGGATCAAACCTTTATGCACAACAGGCTAAGTAGTAACTACAAAAGTTTGCCCAACAAGAAGTGAGCTATCAAGCAGAAGGGGGACTTGTATTTTCATTCTTCTGATAATATAGCTCATGGGGAGACTGCCAGTGAAACCTTTTCCAAAGGAAAAAGCTCGAGACTGAAATGCATAGCAGTTGACTAAAAGAATTAGGAGTACATTGGAAGTGAACTGGAGCCTGGAGTTGGAAGAGGTAGATGCACAGGGTGACAAACAGCAAAATGGAAATTAGTGAATGACGGATTGCAAAGCATCAATTACATTTGTGAAATGCAGCTGCACAAGAACAAGTGCAAAGAATGAACTTTTGTTGATTAACTTGTGAGAAGCTCAAAGGCATTTACCTCATGTAGTGCCCTTCCAAGCATTAATGACATGATGGGGAGGGGAAAAGCAAGGAAAACATCAACTAAACATTTTTGTTCTTAACAGTATTTCTATAATATTTTCATGATACAAATTGCATGGCTTATAGTAAAGCATTTTCAGTTACTGCTGTATGTGATAAAGATATTAAACAGATGCATTTTTTTATATTTTTAGTATTAAGAAATGTAGGCATTACAATGCAAAAAAAACAGGAAAAAAATAGACAAAAGTATGCTTAAGTTAATAGGCTGTAATCTTGGGTTGCCGAGGTAGGGGATAGGGTACAAAACTACAGAGAATATAATATCTGTAGAACACATGTTCTCTTATTTTTGCATACAGTGGACTCCCTCTTTTCCGGCCTCTCTTTAACTGGCCATCAAATTTCTGCCATAGTCCTAGCAAAAGACAATAGAGAAAAACATTTCTGCCTCCATTGGGCTAAATAATGGCAGACATTTGAGATTTAGACTTCATATTCATTAGAAAAATGCATACTAACACAGATCCTGTTTTTCTAGCTGATATATAACCTACAATTATTAATTTTGTTTGCTTTTTCTGATTAACCAGCCATTCACTTATGCAGCCTAAGGTCTGGTCCCAGCAAGACCAGATAAGAGGGACTCTATTGTAGAGGAATGCCCAGATTAACTCATTCACTCCAATGGAGCTCTGGAAGTTTGCACTGTAACTTCCAATGGGCAGAGCCTAAGCCTTTTGACAGAATCAAATTATGTCCTCACATTTCAAACAAATGTTCATATCTCTGGAACCATAGCAGCTATGAAAAAGTATAAATTGCAGTCTTCAGCACAAACTATTTTTTACAGTGGCAGTATAGTTTATAGGTTCTAGGTCTTAAACTGAATTTTTATAAGTCACAGTAAATATTACATCTGTAATATTTTATAAACTTGAAATATCTCTGCAACCGCTCAGTTACATACACACTGTTAACATTTTAATAATCTAGCTGAGAGCTTTCAGATGAGGCTGAGTTCTGTGTTACTTGGTAAAGATATTTAGAAAAATGTAAAAATTATATCTATATAAATATAAAAACAGTTGAGATCTATTTACTTGCACTAGGCAGAGGTCAAATATTAATGCAGTTGAGTTTGCCATTTTTAAGAAGAAATCTTTCACAACCTTGTACATAGCATGTTTTTAGAACTATTGATGCAAATATGAATAAGCAATATTTGATGCCTAGAGGCATCAGTAGGAGCTAACTGCAGATGCACCTAGAGACATCACTCAGATGTAATGAGTTAAGACCGTTGGCTTAATCTAGAAAGTTCTAAGTGGAAACAAGTAAATAAGAAAACATGGAATGCAATGAAAACTTTTCATTTAGAAACAAGTGTTTCAGCATGTCCTTAGAAGCCTGAAGCACAGGGCTAATTTTTTTACATTTCCATGGAGACAAGCTGATTACAAGGTAATAAAACAGTCAAAGCACTGGTCAAAGTTAATATTTTCTAAAAGCGTGCAATTTGTTTTTTTTTTTTTTTTTTTTTTTTACATCTGGGAGCAGAATAAAGATAAAAACAAAACAGACATCAATTAGTGTAAGTAGGAGCAGAGGCAGTAACATGAATCTTAGCATGGATAACCTTAACTTTAGGTTATGTAAGACTTGTTTTGCAGCTCTCTGATTGGGGCAACTGTTCCTATTGGAAGGGTTTGGTTTAATTATTTGAAGAGGTACATCATTTATGTATTTGTATTAAGTTAAGGTCATACATGTTTTCTGGGGTGTGCTTTGACAGTTTTCATTAAAACAAAATGCTTCTAAAGTAGAACACATTCAAGTGAAGGTGACAAGAAAAAAAAATGTATAAAAGAGCAACCTGCCAAACATTAGATGGTGCATGCATCACAAAAGCTGGAAAGAGACATTTAAAAAGCTATTGTATATAATAGGTAGAAATAATAACTTTTTATAATGGCAACACTTTCCATATTATCTTAAAATGTGAATGGTCACAGAGATAAAAAGGAAATATTAATTATAGTAAGAAATGCAGAGTGCAAATATGAATGCTACAAGAGACATTTGGAAAAAGCTGAACATGTGAATTTGATAAAGGATTTCAGGATGGATATTCAGTGGAATATTAAGGAGAAACGATAAAGGAGAGTACTTATATTTACTGCAAGATGAGCTCAAACACTGACAGAAGAGGAAAAGAGAATGATAATTTTTTAGTAGTAAGGGGCTACTGGCAAGGGATGAATATTACACTGGCATGTTATTTATATACCACCTAAAAACTGCTGTTATGCAGCTTAATGTTTTGGGAGAAATAGCTAGCTTTTAGCAGGGAATACTACTAAGTTATTTGCAATAATGAAGATGTATCTGGGGGCGTAAAAAGGAAAATAATAAAACAGGACAGATTTTTGAAAATTTATGAAAATATTTGGTATAGAAGACATGAGTTCAGTAGTAGGAAATCAGACTTTACATATTATTCCCCACTGTAAATAACTGGCCTAGACTGGAAAAATATTTCACAGAAACAAGTGCATTTAATTGAGGGCTTTCACATACATCTAATAACTATTTCAGATCATGCGCCAATAATAACGAAGATAAAAATGCAGGGTAATGAAGTAAAAATAAGACTCTTGGCTACCAATTAAAAAGGGGGATTTATGGAATGGGTAGTGGAAATTATTCAGGAGTTATTAGGAAAGACAAAAGATTCCAGCAGTTATACTAGTGAGTGGGATAAAATGAAGTTCAAACATGGTGTAGAAATAAAAGAAAGAGATGTGGTTAAGTAGCAGCAATTATGTGGAGGGGCAGACAAAGGTATTGCAGAACAAGGGTAATCTCACAGAACAAGAGGAGGCACAATTGCAGAGTGCCAAATAGAAAATAGAGTACCTAGATGATATTATACAGGTGTTCAGAAACACTACTCCTAAGCAACTCTTGTTTTATGCCTCCAGAGCACAAAAGCTTTTAGCACAATGACTTAAGCAACAGGAAGAAGAAAGGGTTGTTGCCAAGCTTAGGAAGCCTAACAAGAAAAAATAACTAGATCCTGTACAGGTATTTGAGATATCTTAGAAATTTTATAAAAATGTATATAAAGTAGAGAAATGGCAAATCAAGAAAAATTACAAATAGAAATATTTATGAAAGACTTAAATAGGCCAAGGTTAGAGGTAAATGAGGTTCAACAATTAATGCTTGTGATATGAGATGAGATAAAAACAGTGATGCATAACCAATCTGCATGAAATTCTCTCAGAATAGTTGGTCCTCCCATGGAAGTTGGAAGCTAGGAAGGAAGTGATAACCTGGAATTTTATTTAACAGTATTTTAAAAGCATGGGCACATCAACATTCTGGAAAAAAAACTGTGGTGGCTATAATACCTAAAGCTGGTAAAGACTCATTTGATCCAACCTTATATAGGCTCATTTCAGTTTTAAACAAAGCATGATATAAAGTGTTTAGGTCTATAATGGGTACATAAATGGCAAAGGTGGTGCCAAAATTGACAAATATGGATCAATGTGGTTTTGTGGAGGGGAGGCAAAACATTTCTCAACATTAACAGAGCAATGATGATCCAGAGCAAAGCAAAATGTAAGAAAATACCAGTGTTGGTGGTGGGTCTTGGTGCAGAGAAAGCATTTAACACAGTAAGCTGGGATTTTATGAGTGGGGCAATGAAGCATTTGCTTTCCCTGATACAGTAATGTTAATTAGGAGGATATACAAGGGATTATAGGCAAAACTCAAAAGGGGATAGTACCTCTGATAAGTTGAGTAAACAGAGGAACCAGGTAGAGTCGAGGTTATCTTTTTTCCCCTTTATTTGCATTACATTCGAACAATTGGCAAAGAAAATAAGGGATTCAGAAATTAAAGTAGAAAATTGGTAAGTAATAAAAAGTGGCCTTATTTTCAGGTATTATTTTGTGCCTGATAAAACCAGAAAGACACCTCAGTGTTGTGAAATATTCTGAGTTCCAAGGCTACAGCTGTTAACTATGCACCCACACATGAAATGGTTCAGCAAAACCCATATATATGGGGACATGATAAAATTAGCTATTTAAGAGTATGGGTCAAAAAATGATTCTATTATGACAGCTTAACCAGAGATGCTGTGGACAGTAAGAGTTGAAGGATTTTATCTGGGAGGCCAAAGAGGGCAAGAATCAAGTGATACAAGTTGAACCTTCCAAGAGCAAAATGGTTTAGGATTACTTGATTTGAAGAGAGATTTTAGAGCCACACAGTTAAGGTTCTTACACATGACACAAACAAAGCTACAATTCAAAGTGGAATGGGATGACAAAAGCAAGAGAAAAACTCAAGAAACAAGTAGAAATTGGGATTTTGGATGGAGATCATTAAGAAGAATTACAGTCATACAGATTATATTCATAAAGTAGGAGAAAGTATTCTAAGATCTAAGCCAAAACAGGGATGAGAAGATATTGCCAAAAGGGGTGAATGTGATTGGGGGGGTACAGAAAATATGCAAAAGACAGATGGAATTTACTGGAAGAAGCCGGCAAAGAAACCAAGGTACTGGGAACAAATAATTAGAAACTGAAAGGTAATAGAATGGGATGAGGCCAAGAAGACATCTGGACTACAGGCTTGAGATTACCTTCCCCATCAGAGATTGGTAGAGTATAGGCAAGAGAAACCAACAGAGGAATCCTAAGTGAAAGACCTGTACTGGTTTGGGTTTTGTAGAATCTAGAATAGATGCTGCTGTTAAAAAAAGATAATTAGTAGGGCATATAAAATGCTGCACAATATGAATCATAGAAGGTTAGAGAAGATTAGGGAGACACATCAGATAAGCAATTCACAATGAAACAATGGAAGGACAAAAATGCATGGCTACCAAATATGCAACCAAGTCTAGCAGATTTAGGATTTTTGCTTGGAAATGTTTGTATAGGTACCTTTCCTCCGTTAGGTAGCATATGTTGGAGGTGTGATGGGGGAAGAAAGCGGTAGCTGGGAGCATGTGTTTTGTGGAGTGTAATGAGGTGGCCAGTCTTTAAAAATCCCATTCAGAGTACTGTCAGAAATACTGGGTGAGTAAATAAGTGTTAAGGAAAACATTTTTTTAGCTAGGCTACAGACCTGAATTGGCTCAATATAGTAAGGCCTTGTCAAGTTCTGGGGGCTGCTATAAAAAAAAAAAAAAAAAAAAGAAATTACAAGAAAATGGAAATTGAAGTCTAAATGATAAGCCAACTGTATATGAAGTAGTGAATATTGTTAACAGAAAAAAAACATAAGTACGATCTTTAGAAAAGGGTGGGAGGAAATTACATAAAGTAAATTGTGGGAACAATTCAGGCAGAAAAATTTTCTGGATGAGATTTAATAGATGGCAGGAACTGAACAATTCATGAAATCTTGGATTGGCTACATTGTAATAAAAGAATGTAGTATACAATGTTTGGGAATGTGAACATAATATGGTTGACTTATAAGTTTGCTCAAGTCACAAGTGATAATTCAATAAAGGTGTTAGATTAATTGATTGCAGCTGCAGACAGCTTATCTCCATGGAAAATGAATGAGAAATGAATATTCTATCAGTTTCACTCAGACTTCTTGGTTCCCACTGGGGAATGGGGTTAATGGGGAAAACATTTTTCAGATGCAAGACTTTTTTTTTTTTTTCCTAAAGTAGACTTTAAAAACAAAAAATAGCTTAAGGCAATGAATTAAGCATTCAGCATATAACATAGTTAAGTGCATTTTTATACCCATCCAACAGTCAAAGATCACAGCATTTTAAAATTCATGTGCTTTTGTGCAGTCTTTCTTATCTTATTACACTGGAAAACTTGCATGCCTTACAACTAAAAAAGCACTTGTCTGCTTTACTATACTTAAAACTTATTCACTGAAAAGACCCCTCCCACATTTAAAATACCAGACTACACATTAAACAAAACTGCTTTATTATATAACATGCAGTTTACATCCTAGAGTTCTCTTTTAGTGTCTTAAACATTAAAACATATACCTCACTTTGTCATTAGAGTCCACCTACAAGTTCAACAAAGTCAACAAAAAGTCCATTCTTTTTTAGCCACTCTCTTGCAAAGCTATATTTCACAAATGACTGATACTTTACAGTCTCCTTTAGTCACTAATTTGTGAACTTTTTTTTTTTTGTTTTCTTCCTGGTCATCTCCATCTCCCAACACCAGACTCTGGTTTAAGTCCAAGGTACTTCTGATTCTTCCAGTCAACTCCCATGCTTTGTCTCGCAAACAGTTACCTTTGGAATACTAGAAAAGGTCGTACTGGCAAAGTCTATGAACTTTACTGTTTCAAGAATGAGAAAGAGTCCCCTTCTGCTTGATTTCTCACTTTGTTGGACAGACCAGTTCTTTAGCATTTTCTGCATCAAAAATGTCTTTAATCCTCCAAGAAAAAAATATTCAACATAGGTGAATACAGGAGCTTGAATCTCACACTTGCCTCCCCAAATATTTTTTTTTGGATAATTTTCCATCTGCCTGAAGTACAGCAAATCATTTTCCACAAACACCCTCTCTAATTTTTAATACTTTTACCTTCTACCACAATTTTGTCAGGATCAACTATTTCTGCTGGTATGATTTTTCTCTCTATTAACATAGGTCTTGGCTGCTTTTTCATGGCCAGGTTTGGGGCATAGATTCTATGTGCCCTTTCATTTATAACACACACTGTTCATTCTAGTTTCTCTGGTACAGCAGAAACTCACAGGTTCTCGCTGCATGCTCTGTTTTCTATTTTTGAAACAGCTTTTGTTGAGAAGTCTTATACTCAGCCACTTTTTTCCTTCATTTCACCCTGATTTTTGCAGTTTTATCAGTTCATCTGAAAGTATAATTGTGTAAAATCTTATAACAGTAGACATCCTTCTCTTCACTTTTGCAGTATTCTTTACTAAATGGATTCCCTATCATAGCCTTAAGATTTTACAGATGCCATATGTCACATGTATGCTTCCGCTCAAGTGGTAGGGCATAAAGATGGTGCATGGATGTACATACCTCAGAACTGAATAGACCCAGCAAGAACAACAGAGTCCTAGGAGGTAGGAGGAACATGTGCATGAAGTAGGAGAAAAGAGGGAGTAGAGCAGAAGGGGGAGGAGGAAGGGAGTGAATAATGCAACAGTGAAGATTTTACACAACTGTACTATGTCCTTCCATATCACTGTTGCAATTTTGTTTACTAAAGGGGGAGTACAAAAGCTCAAGAGAGTTCAAGACAAAACTTGAGAGGAGGAAGGCCCAGAACAGCCCTCAAGAAATCCATGCAGGATAGCTCTGGCAAAGCCAGCTACTGCACTGGAAACAACATCCAATTTGTAATGCTTGGTAAAGGTATGGAGAGAGAGGTCCAAGTAGCAGCTTCAAGGATAGAATTGGTATTCAATCCTTGGAAAAAAGCACCAGTGGAAACCACAGCCTTGGTAGAATGAGCCTTTACACAGGTAGAAAAGTATTTCCCATGAAAGGAGTAACAAAGGAATGACCTTAGAGATCTATGAATAAATGGTTTGCTTAGAAACAGCCAAACCTAGAGAGCTGGGATGAAAGGAAATAAAAAGCTGCTGAGGCTTGCAAATCACCTTAGTCTTAACTAAATAATATCCAAGCTGTCTGTGTAAATGCAAGTTGTGAAGAATCTTTTCCCTAGCAGACTGCAGGGAAGGAAAAAAAAAGGCAAATTAATACACTGATTAAGAGAATTCATTAACCACCTTGGGCATAAAGGAGGCTAAGTATTAAGACACCATGTCCCTAAGAAAAATTAAAAGAGGAGGACACCCATAACATCCTGAAGTTCAGACACTTGCTTTACTGAAGAAATGGGCAAAATAACAGTCCTCCATGTACAAACTTGGAAAGAAGCTGAAGCTGCAGGCTCAAAAGAGCTCAAGTAAATGTTTCAAGAACAAAGTTAAGGTCCCAGGAAGGTGGAATAGGCTCCCTGGGAGGCCTGACATGAAGGACACCTTTAAGAAATTGCTGGACCTCAAACCTGGAGTCCAGAAGAGGAGTTAATGGCAGACCAGCAGTAATAACTGAAAGGTGAGCTTTAACCCAACATGGAACAATTCACACAAGAGAACCAAAGGAATCTCCACAGAAAGTGGATCCTGGTTACAAGCAAAGCACCAAACAGAAAATCTCTTCCATTTGGACACATGGGTTTCTGAAGGAGTCTAGGAAATTCTCCCCGGGGATCACTCCCAGAGGCACTGGGAAACTAAGGTCGGTTGGTACGATTTCAGGGTAATCCTATGGGCTAGACTTGTAAAGGCTCCAGGGCCATTAGCCTAGTACACACCTATGAAACCTACTAACAAGAAATCCTAAGTACATCCTCAGAAAAAGGTGCTAAAAGGGATCTGAACCCTATCACCCACAATGTCAGTTGAAGAGTGGACAAATGAAGATGGATGCAAGATCACTTGGCTTTTGTGAGTTGGTCTACCTTGTGAGGTAACTTGTGGCAATGGCTAGGTGCAGAAGAGGGAACCAATGTTGTCTGAGGCAAAAGGGAGTTACCAGCAAGATTTTGGGGGAGTTCTGCTCCATCTTGAGCAGGACCCTTGGAATCAGAGGAAGGAGGGGCTAGTCATAGAAAACCATTCCTTCCAAGAAAAAGACAGGGCATCCACCTTCCAAGCTTGAGGACATGGGGACTCTGATGCAAAAAAAGAACTTGTCTGTTCAAAGGAGAGGCAAAAAAAATTATTCGAGGAATACCTCATTGACAGAAAATGTCCAGAAACTTCTCTCTGTGAATCATTCATTAGTAAGCCTGTGTTGTAGACCTGATGAAAGTCTCCCACTATATTTTTCACTAAAGGAATGTATACAGCCTGAAGAGTCACTTGATATTGGACAGCTTGATCCCAAACTTGCAGAGCTAGCCTGCAAAGAAGGTAGGTCCATGTCCCCCCTTACTGGATGTACCACATCATTGTGGTACAGTCTGTAAACATTTTGAGAGGCACTGAAAGAAAAAGCAAATGAAAGGTCTGAAGGGTGAAAAGCAGACCTCACATCTTCTTGATAATGATGTGTGGTCTGACCTCTGATGAGGAGGCAGTAGACCCTGGACCTTGAGGGGACTGAGACAGGCTCCCCACCCCATGTCTGAAGCATCTGAGAAAGGTTCTTGAGAGGGGACCAAGGGTTAAAAAGAAGTCCCAGGTTGACAGGAAGTTGACGAACCCACCACTGAAGCTCGAGTTTGAGTCAGGGAAGAGGAGGGACTAAAAAATGTAGGATAGCCATGCTGGAGCCATGCTATCTTTAGGAACCCCTGTAGTTTTCTCATATGAAGCCTGGCCAGAGGTAGCATTAGGAATTGTGGAAGCAATGAATCCTAGTGACCTTAGAAACTCCCTGGTTGTAATTAAAACCCAAGTAAGAAGTTACTGAAAAAAGTAAGTAGAGAAAGTCTTGGGATGAGGCAGGGATGCCAGCATAGAGATTTCCTGGAGCCTGGAAACAAGAAACACATGATCTGAGAAGAAACCAGGACTGATTTCTGGAGGTTTACTGTAAAGCCCAAGCTTGGCAAAAGACAAACAGTATAGTGGAGGTGCTAAAGCAAGGTCTCACGGTAGGAAGCCTGAATGAGTAGGTCATCCGGAAATGAAAGATTTGAACTCCTCTCATTCTGCAAAAGCAATTACAGGAGCAAGGCATTTGGTGAAGACCCTTAGGGCAGAAGAAAGGCCAAAGGGCAAAGCAGGGAACTGAAAATGCAAGGAAGAAGCAGAGAAATGCAAAAACTTCCTGAAAAGGGGATGAAATGAGTTATGAAGACAAGCATCCTTGAGATACAGTGACACCAGGAAAGCATGGGGGAAAACAGGAGGAAACAAGGTCTGATGTGATACTATCTGAAAGGAAGGGAAGGTGTTGAGCTGAGAGAGGTCCAGAAAGGGTCCCCAGGTGCCTTCCTTCCTGGGAAAAAGGAACATTCTTGAATAAAACCCTTTCCCCTCCTGGGAAGGGAGGCACAGCTTGAATGGCGCCTTGTGCCAAAAGGCCCTAAAGCAGTTCTGGGAAGAAAGGAAATTGTTCCATGTGGTGGTTAAGGTATGCCCAGAAAAAGAGGAAGGGACTTCCATACCATGACATATCCCTGACAGATGATGGACAGAACCCACGAGTCTTGAGTGATCCTTAATCAACTGAGAAGGGACTGGGAAAGAAGAGATAAGGGAGCCTGTCTCAGGAAAAGGAGAAACAAACACTCCGACATAACCTGGCTTGTCTTGAAAAGGAGGTTTCTGAGAAGTGGAAGTCTGAGTAGACTTAGCAGGAGGATCCCAACTAGAACCCTTCTTACTTTTGGGAGGAGGGTGAGGCTGCCTGTGAACAAAAGCAGATTTAGATGGATAATTCCTCTGGAACTTGGGAATAGGAGAAAAATATATGCTTCAATTCCTGCACGGCCTTACCTTTATCCTGCAGTGACTTAAGTTCAGCAGTTGCAAAATCTAACATGTTCTCTTATTATCAAGAGGGCATCCAAGAGTTTAGACTTAATATCAACAGGTAAAGGCTGAAAATGAAGCCAAAAGTAATGTCTCAAAACAGAACCAAAAACAGCAGCTCTAGGGGAGGCATCAGCTGCATCACAACTACGAGGGGTGGGCTACTCGAGAAGTACAACCCAGTAGAGGGCCAAAACCTTCCCTCCAGAAACTGGAAGGTCTGCGATAGCCTGGTAAGCCTGAGAAAGAAGAGCTAAAACAGACCTGGTCCTATGGGTCTGATAATTAATAGCCCGAAAGGTGAAGATGGCAGCAGGTTCCATAGCTCTACTGTCCTTGGCAGAAGGAAGTAGTTTAATAGAAGGCAAAATCT
Organism: Protopterus annectens; assembly: GCF_019279795.1. Lineage (NCBI taxonomy): Eukaryota > Metazoa > Chordata > Ceratodontiformes > Protopteridae > Protopterus > Protopterus annectens. Next base: position 118,420,943 of record NC_056744.1, on the reverse strand, counting down.
TAGAGGGTTTGTCAGAAGATACAGATACTATAGAAGGGTCAGCAGAAGGATATCTGAAGAGAAGCTTACACTCATCAGGCACCTTGTAAAATCTGTCAGATTTCTTAGGGGCTGAAGGATGAGAATCTGGGGCCACAAAGGTTGCTGAAAAGGCATCTAAAAGGGCAGCCAAGACTGGAGAGATGGCAGAGGAGTTAGGGGACTCCAAAATACCTCTTGACTGTCATAAACCTGACAACAGTCCCATTTAAAAAAAAATCCATCATACAAGACACAATATCCCCAAAGGATAGTTTTTCAAAAGGAGAGTCTGGGCTAATAGTCCTCCTCCTCAGAGCCATAAACCAAGGGAGAAGGGATCTGAGAGGAATATTCCAAAGGCTCTTCCCCAGAATCCAATTCCTCTTCAGAGGTATCCTGCTCCATGGGCCTCTTGAGTGGCGTAGAGAACCATTGGGGAGCAGGTACAGAAACCCACTGGGGAGGCTTCAAGACCAAACAGTGCATTAAATAACTCCTGGGTAAAATCCTGTCATTCATAGTGGGGATCTTTGGGAATGGGAAAAATGCTCGCTTTTTGAGGGACATCTGCCCTAAACACCGAAGGAGGTTCAGACAACTGCCTATACTCATAGTAGTAGGAATCTCCTCCCTAACAAGTATTTGTGGAATCCCCCTTGGTTCCTCTAATAATTAGCCAAGTTTTCCCCTCAACAACATTGAGAATGCATGTCTGCAGAGCCTCCGAGAACATATGAGAAGGTGGATCCATGCTGGCCTCTGATATGGTCGCAGCACAAGAATCAGATGCACCAACTGGGCGATCCTCTGAGCTTTCTCCAGCCTAGAGGAAGATGTCCATGGGAGGCAGGATAGCAGCCAAATCAGACCAGCCTCTTTCGGTCTTTTTCTTGGCAGGTGGCTGACCTTTGGGATGGGAAGATTCTGCTACAGCACCCTGTGCCAACACTTTAAAAGACACTGGTTCTTCAGGTAAATAGACAGGGAGGAGAGACAACTATGTAGGGTCTTAGGGACAAACACTTGGCAGATAGAAATCTTTGGGTGCTTCTCACATCCATACAAACAGAAGAGACCATGCTCGTGACAATCCTTATGAGGAATCTGCCTCTCACACTAACATTTTCCCTTTCTGGATGACATCTAAACCCCCCAAAACTAAAAAGGAAGAAAAGATAAGAAACCAACGGGGCACTTCTCTGAAACATAGCTTGGTAACCAGCATAGGAAAAGCATTCAGACAGAAGATAAATGATGGCATTCGGACGGGGAGCAAAGAAGTTATGAGGTATGTACATCCATATGTCACCATTATGCTCTACATCTTGAGTGGGGAACATACACGTGACATAACATCTGTAAAATACTACAGCTTTTGTATATTGGCTGAATGTTGGCTACCCTTGGCAGGGAATCACTTTGGTAAAGAATATTACAACAGTGATATGGAAGGACATCAGTTAAAGCTTCTTTCATTTTTTCCCATATTTTGCCATTTGAGTTGATATATTCCTTCAATGTTTCATTTATTTTAATCTCAGAGTAAATTTGATTTATTTTTCCTCTAAATTACTGGAAGCCTTTTCTTAATCAAAGCTGAAGCTTAAATTGCTTTTCCCTGAACAGCTTCAGAAACCTTCCCAGACAGTGTTTTCTCCATCTTCTCTTGTTTTTCTTTCAGGTTTTCCAAATTTCTTCTTTGCTGTCATCTAGGCAGTGTACTTACTAGCCTGTGACCAAATTTTACCCCAAAAAAGTTTCAATGGCACTCCTTTTTCTCAGTTTCTGTTTTCATGCAGAGAGAGCAGAAGTAAAGCTGTCGATCAGTGTGCAGCCATCATGGAAGCCCGGGCACTAGAAAGTCTTGAACAAAAGTTTACTGTTGGACTTCTTATAATAGCTCTTGTATTTGGTGAGGGGTAGACACACTTGGTTCCTTGGCACTGTTGGAATGCCTGAAATTTCTGCTTTATAAACTGTTGCTTGTAACCTTGAAATATATGCAATCGTATGTATTTGTAATGTTTTCACATTTTGCTGTACACTGACTTACCCTTCGGATATCCATGGGGTGGTAATACTACATATAACTGACTTTTCCCTGGGATGGGGGGGGGGTTAATCTTCCCCTTCTGGTTGTCATTTTTTTATACTGGCCCTTCTTAGCTTGCATTACATTTTCCTTGCCTGTGGTAGTAAGGCCCTAACTTGGGTAATTCTGGTCATATCACTAGACACGAGGAAGAAAAAAATTTCACGGACTGCAAAGTCTTCCTCCTTTCCTCCATTCTTTTAGTATCTCACCTCTGGGGTTCCTACTGAGCAATTACTTATCACAGGATTGAGGGGCTACACTCTTGGCAGGGAAAAAATCTCAGCCAGGCACATCTCCTGGTTGTACAGCCGGGTGCCCTAAATGATGCACTCATAGTATCATACCTGTAACTAGAGTGTTTAGTTAACTGAGCAAGGTGCAATAATTCTGCCCTCAAATCTACAATGGACACCTCCCCCAATCTTCACCTTCATTCACTCTAGGGCAGTAACTTGAAGCTTAGTTTGAAAGTTGATGACCATGAAGGCCAAAAATGGCAGTTAAGTTTAACCATTCTCAAATGTAGGCCCAGCACTCTACTTTCCTTAATCAGTAGGAAAGTACTGGGAATCTGACCATTCTTTGGATCCAGACATCACTGTTGGGGCTACCAGTTTTTGTTTTTAGACTGTACAGCATTTCTGGACCCCGCATAACCAGATTTTCAGAGAATTTCTTATTTATTTTACGCATTGTCCAGATTTCTTGCACTAAGAGGTTGGTGTGTGTGTGTGAGGGAGAGTGACATGCCCTAGTTAGGGTTAGCAGGTGGTTAGTAATTTGCTTAGTCTCAACCATGTACCTTAGCTACAGGAAACAAGAGCCTCAATCCTAACTACCAAGCTGCATTTTTTCAAGGAACCAAGTTTCAAGTGCATTTTCAAGGAACTATGAGCTTCAAGGGAAGAGAAGTTTACTGCTGCTCATGCCAAGTCTGTTTACAATGTGCAACTGTTTTGTTTAGCTAGCTAGCAAATGGTGTTAGCAGCACAAGTAGTAATATATTTGCATTTTAATACAGAAGGTTGTGGGTTCTACGCCTATAGCATGTAGATGGATCCTTCAGCTAGCAAAGTTTCAGAACCACTGCTCTAGAGCTTTAAAAGTGGAGTAATAGTCATGGGTTTACACATACCCAAAAATAGTAAATCAAAATATATTTTCTGGGCATACACCACCTTTTTGTCTTCCCATGTGATGTTGTCTCACAGTCGCACACATCCTCCAAATAAAACTTCTGTGGGTGAAGAGGAGGGGATAATGTCACTCTATCATACCACAGAAGGTAGATAAGATGTGAAAAGTAATCCATTTCTTTATACCTGCTTGCTGAGGAGTCGTCATTCATCTCTAAAGATGGTTCTCTTCTTGTCAATCGATCTGCACTGGGCTGCATGTTCTACAGAACCTGAAGAAATCCCTCAACAAAGGGATAAGTAAGGATCCACATGTTGCCAGAGGCCAAAGCAACTGGAGGGAGCAGGATGTAGGTACCTATTTTTCAGTTTCTGAATCCTCTTAAGAGGAGCTTCTCACCTTGGAGGTCAGTTACTGTGAATATACTTCCTGATGACCCTGGATGCAAACCTTCCCTGACAGACTGGATATATTTCCCTTCTGAAGTGACAAAGCACATTTCAGCCACAGATGTTTGAAGTGCGACATTTGGTCCAAATTCCACATGAGGGTGCTTGGTTCAGTGGGACTGGCTTTGATCTGCAGAGATAGATTGCATCTAAAGAGACTTTACCAGAGGCCACAGATCTCTAAGAGGCTAAAGCTGGGGGCTGCAAAAGCAAATTATAATTGTGTACACTTACCATAAATGTAAATGTTTCGAGTGTATTCACTGTTGCAGTCCTAACCAATGGGTTATCCAGCTCCCGGCAGCCCTTGATCGGCCAGAATACCAAAGGTAAGTAAATATGACATAGGCTGCCATCGGTTATAAAGGACGTCCGATACAAAAGGAGGCAGCCAATGTCACTTCCCCTCAGTCTTTCTTGCCATAACAGTCAGAAGCCTCCCAGAAAACAAGGCTTAAACCAAAAGCCACTTTGGCAAAAAATACCAAATTAGCCTGTACCTTACGAATGGAGAACAGGAAAGGACCAAAAGGGGGAAGAAGGGAGGGAAACCAGGACTGTAACAGTGAATACACTCGAACATCTAAATTTATGGTAAGTGTACACAACTGTACTATGTTCATGTTTCACTATTGCAGTCCTAACCAATGGGTTGATTACCAAAGCCCAGAGAAAAGGGAGGAGGAACCAACAGAATCAAGGATTGGAAATAATGCCCTGCAGAACAGCAGTGGCAAACCCTGCCCTGCCTCTAGAAAATAAAGGGAAATTATAATGCTTTGTGAAAGTGTGACCAGAAGACCATGTGGCAGCCTCCAAAATGTCTTTAGTAGGGACACCCCTTAAAAAGTCTGCAGAAGTGGAAGATGCTCTAGTTGAGTGGGTCCTAACCCCTTGAGAAGGAACCTTGCCATGAAAGGAATAACAAAAAAGTAATACAACATGCAATCCACTTAGAAATGGTTTGCTTGGAAATAGCCTTGCCATGGGCTCCAGGTGCAAAACTGACCAATAACTGTCCTGATTCCCGAAGGTCTTTAGTCCTGTCCAGGTATAACCTGAGCTGTCTGTGCACATCAAGAAAATGTAGGATCCTTTCACCTCTATTTCGAGGATTGGGAAAGAAGGTAGGAAGGTGTATGGACTGATTAAGAGTCAGGCTAGAAACCACCTTAGGCATAAAGGAGGGGTTGGTCCTCAGAGAGACCCTATCTGCGTGGAAAATAAGAAAAGGCTCCACAGCCATCAAAGACTGCAGCTCCGAAACCCTCCTTGCTGAAGTTATAGCTAAGAGGAAGGCAATCTTTCAAGAGAGAAACTTTAAATCTGCAGTGGCAGCTGGCTCAAAGGGAGGAAGAGTGAGTTTCTCTATAACAAAATTAAGATTCCTGGCTGGAGTAGGTGCCCTTCTGGGAGGTTTTAAGTTGCATGCACCTCTGGGAAACATTTTCATCAGGATGAGAGAAAATGGGTTGTTCAAAAGAACAATGAGCAGAAATGGCTGAAGCATGGATCTTGATAGAGGAAAAAGAAAGACCACCCTGAAGCAAATCAGCCAGGTATTCCAGGATCAGAGGAAGGGTAGGCTGAGAAGAAGACTCCCCTCTAGCCTGCATCCAATGAGAGAACCTTTCCCATTTGCCAGCATAGGACTTCCTAGTGCTAGCTAGGCCTTCTGGCCTCCTTCAGCACATCAACCACCCGCTAGGAAAGGGAAGAAGTAAAGGAAGGAGTCGTACAATGAGCCATGCTGCCGAATGGAGACTGAAGATGATTATGTAGAATGTTTCCCCCTTCCTGAACCAAAAGATCTGGCTTCAGAGGAAGATGCTAAGGAGGAAATTGGGAGAGACTGCGAAACAGTGGATACCAATGCTGTCTGGGCCAGTCTGGAGCTATGAGAACCATCCTTGGTCGTTCGTCCCTGATCTTCAATAATACTCTGGGAAGAAAAGGAACAGGAGGGATGGCGTAAAGTGACAGCAGCATCCAAGGGAAGGACACAGCGTCCACTCTCCAGGCTCTGCTGTCATGCTGTCTGGTGCAAAAAAGAGGTGGAAGATGGTTGTCTGGGGAGGAGAAAAGATCCACCTGAAGTGTGCCCCAGCGCTGAATGATGCTGTAAAAGACTGCTCTGTTCAGCTGCCACTCGTGAGGATCCATGGCTTGTCTGCTGAACTGGTCTGCCAAAACATTAAGCCTTCCTGGAAGAAATTGAGCTAGGAGATGCAGGCCAAGGGATGCTGCTATGGACCAAAGATTCATGCTCTGCCTGCACATGGGGTGAGAATGAGTCCCTCCCTGCTTGTTGATGTACCACCTGACTGTGGTGTTGTCTGTTCTGACGAGCAGGGTCCCTGGAGAAAGAAGATGCTTGAAAGCTAGTAAGGTCTGCTGAACTGCTATCAAATTCTTTAGATTTATGTGCAGGTGCATCTGCCATCCAGGTGTGCTCCCCAGGCATAGTCCAATGCATCTGTGGTAAGAACTTGAGTGGTAGAAGGTAAGCGAAAAGGCATGCCTTTGTTTTGTAGACAGGCTGCTGACCAGCATAGAAACTGTCTGCAAACATGGAAGCAGAGGAATCATCATATCCAGGTCCTGTGTGTGTTTACACCAAATGTTCTTGAGGTACCACTGCAATTTCCTCATATGCAGTCTTTCATATGGAATCATGAGGATGCAAGAGGCCATGTATCCCAGAGCTTGCAGGGAGCTGGGACAGGCTTGCCAAGTCCTTGAAGTAAAAGTTGTCTGCTTCTCCTGGGTGAGATATATCATCTGGGCGGCTGTGTTCAGACTCGCTCCCAGGAATGTTATCTCCTTGGATGGTACCATTTTCTATATTTCCTCGAGTGTATAACCCAGGGAAGAGAGAAGAGTCTTTACAAATTCCAGATCCTTTAACAGCTGTTCCTGAGAATTTGCTTGAATCAGTTGTCCAAGTATGGATAAATCTGAATTTTCTTCTGCCTGCAAAAAGCAATGACTGGAACCAGGCACTTTGTGAAAACTCTGGGAATAGTAGATAAGCCAAAGGGCAGCGCAGAGAATTGATAATGTTGCTTGCCCACCCTGAAACAAAGGTACTGCCTGCAACTTTCCTTGATAGGGATGTGCAGATAAGCTTATTTGAGATCCAAAGTTACCAGCCAGGAATTCTTTTCTAACACTGACAGTAACTGATGCAGAGTGAGCATTTTGAACTTTGGAATTACCAAGAAAGAGTTCAGAATGGATAGATCTATGATGGGAAGCCAGGTACCCTCCTTTTTTGGAAATAGGAAAAGTCTGGAATAGAAACCCTGGCCTACCTGCTGAGCAGGAACTGATTCTATTGCTCCCAGAGGAAACAGACACAAAATTTGTTTTTCTTCTGCCCTTTGGTTTGGAGGAGCATCCAGGAATTCTTTGGGAACTGGAAAGGTGTAGAAAGAAAACTTGTGCCCTAGGGATACAGTTCTGTGTACCCATTTGTCATCCGTGATAGAGGCCCAGACATTTGCAAAAAGGGCCAACCTTCCTCCCTAAAGGACTCTCCAGGCAGGCAAGAACAGGCAGAAGTTGAATTAAGTCATTGAAAGTGCTTTGATTGAGAAGCAGGCTTAGAACTTCCAGCCTTGGAAGTGGAAGCCTGCCAATGCTTAGATCTTTGAGGGGTAGCCACCTGCCCCCTAAAATATTTTTAACCTCTAGTCTTAGAACGGTTCTGTCTGCTGGTATCAGGAAACATCCAACTCTTAGAGGGGTAATTCCTGTTAAAGCAAGGAGGTTGAACTTGCAGAAAATCCTTAACAGTTTGCATAGACTTGGCCTTATCCTCCATCTTCTTGAGCACTTCATCTGCTTTGCTACCAAAATGATTGGCCTTATGCAAAGGTACATCTAAAAGCTTAGCTTTGACAGACTCTGGAAGGGGTTGTTCCCTGAGCCAAGCATGCCTTCTAATAACAGATCCAGTAGCTGTAGCCCTGCAGTAGGCTTCTAGAATGTCAAAACCACAGCGTAAAGAATGTTTATTGACAAGACTGGCAGAATTCAGCAAATCTTGCATATCCTTACTCTCCGCCAAAAGAGGCACACTTGCTATCCTAGACTTAATAGCCTCCAAGGTATGCTGCTGGTACTTCAGTATATGAAAAACACAATTAGTAAACCTAATAGCCAGAGTGGCACAGGTATAAACTTTTTTACCCCATCTATCTAGCTTCCTACATTCCCTGTCAGAAGGAACAGGATTTTTCACAACAGTGGCCTTAACTCCTTTAGGGCCTTGAGAAATAACCTCAGGATCAGCCAATGGATTCCTGAAAAAAAAACGGATGAGAATCAGGAACTCTACAGTACCTTTCAGGTTTCCTAGGAGCAGGAGGAACCAAATTTGGAGTCGAGGAATTTTCCAGGAAAAAATCAACCTCTTCCAACACTGGGGGAATAGCCAGGGGCTTATGATGAGGTAATTCCAAAAACTCCCTAATCTTTTTCTTAGATGGGGGATAATCCAGACTTTCCCATTTAAAATGCTCCCTGAGAGTATTAAAAGTATCACTAAAAGATAAATCTTTTTGAGGAGAGGCAGAAGGGATGGACTCTTCTGCATCTGAATCCTCAAAAGGAGAAAGAAAAGTACAGTTGTGTACACTTACCATAAATGTAGATGTTCGAGTGTATTCCTGTTGCAGTCATTACATTTGGGTAATCTGCTGGCAGGTTGCCCTCAGTCGACCTAAATAACAAAGTCTTGGGGCCCTGCGTTGGTTGATTTCTCCTCTTTCATGACGTCATAAAGGCTTTAGAGTATAGTGAAGGAAAGAAAAGTTATAGAAAAGGGGCATGGCGGGTGGGTAACCTGGACTGCAACAGTGAATACACTCAAACATCTACATTTATGGTAAGTGTACACAACTGTACTATGATCTTCGTGTTTCACTGTTGCAGTCATTACATTTGGGTAGAATCCCAAAGCTATGAATGGGAGGATGGAACTAAATAGCATTAAGAGCAGCTATAAGGCCCTGCAGAACTGCAGTGGTAAAGCCTGCCCTGGATTTAGAAAAGAGACGCAAATGATAATGCTTTGTGAAAGTATGAACAGAGCTCCAAGTAGCAGCTTCTAGAATGTCTTTGGTTGGAACTCCTCTGAGAAAGGCTGCTGAAGTAGAGGCAGCTCTGGTGGAATGTGACCTGATTTCCTTGGGTACAGGTTTACCATGATGCAAGCAGCAGAAACGAATGCAGTGGCTTATCCACTTAGAAATAGTCTGCTTTGATATTGCCTTCCCCTCTGATCCGGATGCAAATGCCACCAGTAGTTGCTGACACTTTCTTAGAGATTTAGTCCTGTTTAATTAGAATCTTAGTTGTCTGTGTACGTCCAATGAATGCAGAATCCGCTCCCCCTTTTTCTTCGGATTTGGGTAAAATGTTGGCAGGTGAATAGTTTGGTTAAGAGACACACTGGATACCACCTTAGGCATAAAGGAAGGGTTGGTCCTGAGGGACACCCTGTCCAGGTGAAATGTAATAAACAGCTCCACAGCCATGAGAGCCTGTAGTTCTGAAACCCTTCTTGCTGAAGTGATTGCCAAAAGGAAAGCTATTTTCCAAGATAAAAACATTATATCCGCAGTAGCTGCTGGTTCAAAAGGAGGCAGGGTTAGTTTTTCCAGCACAAAATTGAGGTCCCATGCAGGAGTTGGTGATCTTCTGGGAGGCCTTAAATTTTTGGCCCCTCTAAGATACTGCTTTAGCAGAGGAGGAGAGAAGATAGGAGGCTCTGTGTTGTAGTGAGCTGAAATGGCAGAGGCATGGATTTTTATTGAAGAGAAAGATAGGCCCTTGTCAAGCATCTCAGTCAAGTACTGTAAAATCTGAGGAATATTTGGTTTTGCTGAGTCCATTCCTTGTGCTTGGTTCCAAGCACAGAATCTCTTCCATTTATCAGCATAAGATTTTCTAGTACTAGGCCTTCTGGCTTCCAAAATGACATCCATAACAGATTTACTGAGAGGTGTTGCTTGAATAATTAAATGATCAGCCATGCTGCCAGGTTCAGAGTTTGGAGCTGAGTGTGCAGAATTTGATTGTTCTGCAGAGACAGTAATGAGGTATTTGAGGCAAGTACCAAGGAGGGAGTTGACATATTCCTTAGAATTGGGTACCAGTGCTGGCAAGGCCAGTCCAGAGCAATTAGGATCATTTTTGATTTTTTCCTGTCTGGCCTTTAGTAAGACCCTAGGAAGAAGAGGCAGAGGAGGAAAGGCGTAGACTGATGGGTTTTTCCAACTGAAGGATAGGGCATCCACTTTCCATGCTTGTCTGTAATAAGTCCTTGTGCAAAATTTGTCCAGTTGATAATTTTGAGGAGAGGCAAATAGATCTATGTCTGGGCTCCCCCATTTCTGTGTTACCATGCTGAAGACTTATGGATCCAGTTTCCACTCGTGAGGGTCCAGAAGATTTCTGCTTAGGTTGTCTGCCAGAGTATTTTGTTTTCCTGGCAGGAAATGAGCTTGAAGATGTACTTGGTAAGTCAAGGCTGTGTTCCACAATGCCATGGCTAGTCTGCAAAGGGGGTAGGAATGTGTACCCCCCCTGCTTGTTTATGTACCACATAATCGTGGTGGTGTCTGCCTTTATCAGTTGTTGTCCTGGATGAAGTAAGTCCTTGAAGGCTGTCAGGGCATTCTGAACAGCTAGCATCTCTTTCTGGTTGATATGTAGATACATTTGGTTTGGGTTCCATATGCTCTGAATGCATCTCCCCACTAGGTGGGCCCCCCAAGCATAGTCTGATGCGTCTGTAGTTAGGGTTTGGGTGGCAGGGGGTAGAGTGAATGACAGTCCCTTGTTTTGGTGACCTGTCTCTGCCCACCAAAGAAACTCCTGTTGTAGGCAGGGAATGAGTGGAATCATTATTTCTAGACTGTGACAATGTTGACTCCATAAGCTTTTTAGGTACCACTGAAGTTTCCTCATATGCAGTTTTGCATATGGAATTAGTAGAATGCAGGATGCCATGAACCCCAAAGCCTGCAGAATTTGTCTTGCAGATAACTGGGTTTTTGTTGTCATCTGTTTGAAGTATATAGTCAGTTGCCTTTGTTTGTCTGGTGTAAGGTAAGCCATCTGGGCAGTTGTATTCAAGCTTGCACCCAGGAATGTAATTATTTGAGAGAGTACCAGTTGTGATTTATTTTCGTTTATTGTGTACCCTAGGCATGTTAGAAGCCCAGATGTTGAAGAGGAATGTCCTAGTTTTCTGCTTGAATGAGACAGTCGTCCAAGTAAGGATAGATTTGGATGCTTCTTTGTCTGCAAAATGCAATTACTGGTGCCAGGCACTTTGGCTTATCTACTGCACTCAGGGTCTTTACAAAGGGCAGTGCAGATAATTGGTAATGCATAAAATCTGCCTTGAAACGGAGGTATCTTCTGCACTATTCCCTTATTGGGATATGCAGGTATGCCTCTTAAGTCTAGAGTCACTAACCAAGCGTTCTTGCCGAGGATGGGCAGTAGCTGTTGTAAAGTCAGCATTTTGAATTTTGGAATGTCCAGGAAAGTGTTCAAAATCGATAAGTCCAGTATTGGATGCCAGGCATCGTCTTTTCTGGGTACCAGGAACAGTCGAATAAAAACCTTGTCCTTTTTCCTGTTTTGGAACTGGTTGAATAGCCCCCATATCCATGAGGGACACAACTTGTTTCTGAGCCACTGCCCATTGATTTTGTGGCAGATCTGGCCAACCGTTTGGAATTGGCAAAGTATGGAAATGAAATCTGTACCCCTGGGATACTATGTTTAATACCCACTTGTCCTGGGTAATTAACTGCCACTTTTGAGCATGAAGTGCTAATTTTTCCCCCAAGGGGGCTGCCAAAAGATAAGTGCTTGGTGATGGTAGAGGAAAGTCATTGAGACTGCTTACTGTAGGGTTGTGCTTTGTTTCCTCTAGATTTGGAGGTAGCGACACCCCATTGCTTTGACTTGTAAGAACCCTGTGACTGGTATCTAGAGCCTTTTGAGCGCCTGGATTTGCCTTGAGAGTCTTTGTTGGACACAGGAAAGGACCAATTTTTAGTGGGCCAGTGCCTACTGAATCTGGGTGGCTGCACTTGTAAGAAATCTTTTACAGTTTGCATAGCTTTGTCTTCCACTTTCTTTAAAAACCTCTTCTGCCTTATTACCAGAGTATCATGCTGTAAAGGGACATCCAACAATTTAGCTTGAACATGATCAGGCAGATTTTGCTCCTTGAGCCAGGCATGCCTTCTAATCACAGATCCAGTAACTGCGGCCCTGCAAGAGGCCTCCAAGGAATCAAAACCACATTGCAAAGTATGCTTTCCAACCTGTTCTGCTGCATGCAATAATTCCTGTAATTCTTTATTTTCCACATAATCAGAAATCAACATCACTTTCTGTTTCAATAGGCCCATAAAGTAGTTTTGTACCTTCCATAAATGTAGATATTCGAGTGTATTCACTGCTGCAGTCATTACACTTGGGTTATCCTGCCGTCAGGCGGTCCCGCAGTCAGTCAGAGTTCCAAAGTCTTGGTCCGGCGTTGGTTGCTGTCGCTTCTTCCCTAATGTCAGTGCACCAGGGGTATATAAGATGCAGCCGATGCCATTTTCTTCAGTTTTTCTTGCCCCAGATGTCAGGTGCCCCCAAATAGGTAGGCAAATACATATTGCTAATAAAACATACATAAAAAATAAAAACAATACCTTCAGCTACAAGCAAATACACCACATAGGTTGTATAGGATAGAAAGGTATAGATAAATCCCAGCTAAGAAAGTGGGGATGGAGGGGGGGGTAACCTGGACTGCAGCAGTGAATACACTCGAACATCTACATTTATGGTAGGTACAAAACTGTACTATGTTCGTGTTTCACTGCTGCAGTCATTACACTTGGGTTGAATCCCAAAGCTGAGGTTGGGTGGCTGGGTCTATAAACGATTTGGAGTGGCTATGAGGCCCTGCAGAACTGCAGTGGCAAAGCCAGCTCTGGATTTGGAGTAAAGAGGTAAGTGATAATGCTTGGTAAAGGTGTGCACTGAACTCCAAGTTGCAGCTTCCAAAATATCCTTGGTTGGTACTCATCTAAGAAAGGCCTCTGAAGTGGCTGTCACCCTGGTAGAATGAGGCCTAATGTTGTTAGGCACAGTTTTTCCATGTTGTGTGTAGCAGAAATGGATACAGTGTCCTATCCACTTTGAAATGGTCTGCTTTGAAATAGCCTTTCCCTGTGATCCTGCAGCATATGATACAAACAAGTTGCTCAGTTTTCCTGAAAGCTTTTATTTTGTCCAAGTAGAAACGTAACTGCCTATGTATGTCCAATGAGTGAAGAAGTCTCTCCCCTTTATTCTGGGGATTTGGATAAAATGTTGGCAAGTGAATAGTTTGGTTAAGAGCCAAACTGGATGCCACCTTTGGCATAAATGCAGGGTTTGTTCTTAAGGAAACCCTGTCTTGATGAAAAATGATGAAAGGTTCCACTGCCATAAGTGCCTGTAACTCTGAGACTCTTCATGCTGAAGTTATTGCCAGCAGCAGAGCAGTTTTCCATGACAAAAATTTTAATTCTGTTGTAATGGCTGGCTCAAAAGGTGATAAAGTAAGTTTTTCCAAAACAAAGTTGAGGTCCCAAGTTGGTGTTGGTACTCTCCGGGGCGCTCTTATGTTTTTAGCCCCTCTGAGGTATTGTTTTAGTAATGGGTGAGAAAAAATAGGAGGATCCGTGTTGTAATGAGCTGAAATGGCAGAGGCGTGGATCTTAATAGATGAAAAGGAAAGGCCTTTGTCCAGCATCTCAGTTAAGTATTGCAATATCTGAGGAATATTTGGAACAAGAGGGTCAAGGCCTTGAGCCTGGTTCCAGGTGTAGAATCTCTTCCACATTTCTGAATAAGATTTCCTGGTGCTGGGCCTCCTGGCCTCCTGGCCTCCAAAATGACATCCATAACAGCTTTAGAGAGAGGTGTTGGCTGGTTGGCTATTATATCTGCCATGCAGCCAGATTTAAGGTTTTTGAGCTGGCTGTGCAGGATCTGATTGTTTTGCTGAGTTAGAAGATGAGGAATTTGAGGTAAAATCCATGCTGGGCCTTGAGCCAAATTCTTTAAGATTGGGTACCAGTACTGGCAAAGCCAGTCTGGAGCAATCAGGATCATTTTTGGTCTCTCTAGTCTGGCTTTTAGGAGTACCTTTGAAAGGAGAGGCAGTGGTGGGAAGGCATAAACTTTTAGTGTTTTCCAGCTGAATGAAAGAGCATCCACTTTCCATGCTTGTGTGTGATAAGTCCTCGTGCAGAATTTCTGTAGTTGGCAGTTCTGAGGGGAGGCAAAGAGATCTATGTCTGGGCACCCCCATTTTTGTGTTATCATGCTGAATACTTGTGGATTTAATTTCCATTCGTGAGGATCCATGATGTTTCTGCTTAAATCGTCTGCCAGAGTATTTTTCTTTCCTGGCAGGAATTGTGCTTGCAGATGAACTTGATAGGTCAGTGCTGTGTTCCACAAGGTCATGGCTTGTCTGTATAGGGGGTAGGAATGAGTGCCCCCTTGCTTCTTTATGTACCACATAACTGTGGTGTTGTCAGTCTTTAGTAGTAATTGTCCTGGATGCAGAAGGTCCTTGAAGGCTGTGAGGGCATTTTGTACAGTTAGCATCTCTTTTTGATTGATGTGGAGATGCAGTTGGTCTGTGGTCCTCTTGCCCTGGATACATTTTCCTGCCATGCATGCTCCCCAGGCATAATCTGCTGCATCTGTTGTGATTGTCTGGCTGGCTGTGGGTAAAGTGAAAGGCTGTCCCTTGTTGTGGTGACATGCCTGTGCCCACCATCGAAATTCCTGTTGTAGGGAGGGAATGAGTGGTATTATTGTTTCCAAGCTGTGACAGTGTTGAGTCCAAACACTTTTCAGATACCATTGTAGCTTCCTCATATGCAGTCTGGCATATGGTATTAGTAGTATGCAGGACGCCATGAACCCCAAGGCCTGCAGAATATTTATTGCAGGGAGTTGGGTTTTTGTTGCCATCAATTGAAAATACTGTGTCAGTTGTCTTTGCTTGTCTGGCGTGAGATAAGCCATCTGGGCAGTTGTATTTAAGCTTGCATCCAGAAATATTATCTCTTGTGAGGGCACTAGTTTTGACTTCTTTTCATTTATCGTGTACCCTAGGGCCATAAGTAATCTGTTTACAAACGCCAGATGCTGTAGTAGAATGTCCTTGCTCTCTGTCAGGCCGTCGTCCAAGTAAGGATATATTTGAATTCCTTTCTGTCTGCAAAATGCAATTACTGGTGCCAGGCATTTTGTGAAGACCCTGGGTGCAGTAGATAATCCAAAGGGCAGTGCAGAGAATTGGTAATGCATTGTGCCAGCTATGAATCTGAGGTATCTTCTGCAATTTTGTCTGATTGGGACATGCAGGTATGCCTCTTTGAGGTCCAAAGTAATGAGCCAAGCCTTCTTGCCCAGCATGGGAAGAAGTTGCTGTAGTGTCAACATTTTGAATTTTGGAATATCCAGGTAAGTATTTAGAATAGATAGGTCCAGTATGGGTCTCCAAGCTTTGTCCTTTCTGGGGACCAAGAAAAGTCTTGAGTAAAAGCCTTGTCCTTGTTCCTGGTCTGGTACTTTTTGAATAGCTCTCATGTCCATGAGGGCTGTAATTTGTTTTTGTGCCTCTGCCCATTGATTTTATGGCAGATCTGGCATTCCTTTCAGCCTTGATAAAGTGTGAAAGTGGAACTTGTAACCTTGAGACACAATATTCAGAACCCATTTATCCTGGGTGAGTATATGCCAATTTTGTGAAAAAAGTGCTAGTTTCCCCCCTAAGGGAGCTGTTAAAAGGTAAGAGCTTGGCATTTGAAAGGGGAAGTCATTGGGACTATTTCCTACAAGGTTGTGACTTGTCTTCTCCTCCTTTAAGGGTTGAAGCACCCCACTGTCGTGGTCTGTAAGAACCTTGGGGCTGGGATCTGCCTCCTGGGCATCTGTATCTGCCCCTTTGTGGTCTGTCTGACACTGGAAAGGACCAATTTTTAGAAGGCCAATTTCTGCTAAATCTAGGAGGCTGTACCTGTAAGAAATCCTTTACTGTTTGCATAGATTTTGCTTTATCCTCCATTTTCTTTAATACCTCTTCAGCCTTAACACCAAACAAGATATCATGCTGTAAAGGAGCATCCAATAATTTTGCCTTAACATGATCTGGTAAACTTTGTTCTTTTAACCAAGCATGCCTTCTTATCACAGATCCTGTAACTGTGGCCCTACAAGACGCCTCTAATGAATCAAAACCACATTGCAGAGAATACTTTCCCACTTGTTCAGCTGCATGCAATAAGTTCTGCATTTCCTTATGATTAGGACCTTCTAAGCTTGTTGGCATTTTCTGTTTTAGCAAAGACATTAAATATTGTTTGTATTTAAGCATGTGGAACTGGCAATTTAAGGCCCTTACTGCTAAAGTTGCAGAAGTGTAAACTTTCTTCCCCCATCTATCCAATGCTCTGGAATCCCTGTCAGAGGGTACTGGATTTTTTGCAGTGGAAGCCTTTACCCCTTTGGGACCCTGGGAAATGGTTTCTGGGTCAGCATCAGGGTTTTTATAAAGAAATTTGAGAGAGTCAGGGACTCTGTAGTACCTGTCTGGTTTGACCGGAGCTGGGGGCAAAGAATCAGGGGTTAAACTAGATTCAGAGAACACATCATCCACGGTATCTAACACAGGCGGAATAGCCAGGGGCCTGTGCTGAGGCAATAACAGAAAATCTCTGAGCCTTTTCTTGGATTCTGAATAATCCTGGCTTCTCCCAATGGAAATGCTCCCTCATGGTATGTAAAGTTTCCCCAAAAGAGTAACCCTCAGGAGGAGAGGCTGAAGGGATTGATTCTTCAGCATCAGAGTCCTCATAGGGGGGTAAAGAGTATCCCTGGTCTGAAGAGGAATCAGAGGAAATGGAAACCTGGTCAGATGAATCATAGTCTGTATCCTGCCTTGGCCTTTTATCAGGAGGGGGATGAGAACCCCTGATCAGAGTAATCAGGTCTTCAGCCATTTTGAGCATCTGTTTCTTAGGCATTGAGGCCTGTCCAGGAGAATGCTGTACTTGTTTCTTTGTCTTTAATGGAGTCTTTGGTTGTTGTTTTGATGGTAAGCTGTGAAGGTCTGAAAACACCCTCAGAAGCTGATGCCTGCTCAGCGGCTCCAGACCCATCTGAGGGAATAGTTTCCGCAGGCCCAATACCTTGAGTTTCCAGAGGCCTAGATGTCTCCACGTGGGAGTTGGTTGCGGCCTGTGTGAGACAGCGGGAGTCAGGGGCTGTGAAAGCACCTCACTGTACACCGGCGAACCGGTGACTGGCCTGGAAGAGGCTTCGTCTTCGATTTTGGACTTCGGTTGCCTGTCCTTATCCTTGTCTTTTCGTTTTTTTTGTGTATTCCGGTTGTCTGTTGTTCCGACGGCATGGTATAATTGAACCTTCGGCCAAAATAATGGCGAGCAAAATCAAACCAAAATTTAATAGTGCGTTTGTTAAATCTAGCACAAAACCGACAAGCAGTGACGTCGTGATCTGGGCCTAGGCATGGAATACAGTAAGAGTGGAAATCCTTATGAGGTATTTGCTTCCCACAAGAAATACAATTATTAACTTTTACTGACATCGGTCTGAGGCAAGAAAAAGTTTCCCCAATGGGGTACTTAGCTTTATTGAAGACTTCGGTTCTGAAATTCGAATTCGAAAATCTCAGGAGTCGGCCGACCGGCACTTGCCAACTGCTTTTGCTTTGGGCACCATGCGGCAAAAAAGACTGAAGAAAATGGCATTGGCTGCATCTTATATACCCCTGGCGCACTGACGTCAGGGAAGAAGCGACAACAACCGAAGCCGGACCAAGACTTTGGAACTCTGGCAGACTGCGGGACCACCTGATGGCAAGATAACCCAAGTGTAATGACTGCAGCAGTGAAACACGAACATCATGCTGTTGATATTTAAGCATATGAAACTGGCAGTTTAAGGCCCTAATTGCCAAGGTTGCAGACGTATAAACCTTCTTTCCCCATCTATCCAGCACCCTGGAATCTCTATCAGAAGGGGTAGGATTTTTGGCTGTAGAGGCCTTTACACCTTTGGGACCCTGTGAGATAGTTTCAGGATCAGCAGCTGGATTTTTGAATAGAAATTTGTGGGAGTCAGGAACCCTGTAGTATCTGTCTTGCTTACTAGGAGCCAGAGGTAGGGAATCAGGAGCCAAGCTTGATTCCGAAAACACATCAACAATGTCTAATACAGGAGGTATAGCCAAAGGTCTATGCTGAGGAAGAAGGAAATCCCTAAGCCTCTTTTTTGATTCAGAGAAATCCTGACTCTCCCAATGAAAATGTTAAGTATGCAAGGTTTCTCCAAAAGAATAATCCTCAGGAAGAGATGCAGATGGGGTGGATTCTTCTGCATCTGAATCCTCATAGGGTGGAATAGACAATTCCGAATCAGAAGAAATAGAAACCTGATCTGAAGATTCATAATCAGTGTCTTGCCTAGGCCTCTTGACAGGGGGGGGGGGGGTTGGGAATCCCTGATCAAGGTAATTAAGTCCACAGCCATTTTGATCATCTGTTTTTTAGGCATAGGGGCCTGAGCACATGGCTCATACGTCTTTTTTTAGACTTAGGAGCTGTTTTTGAAGCTGGCATCTGTTTTATATAAAAATGTTGAGGCCTGAAAACACCTTCAGAAGCTGGTGCCTGCTCAGCGGCTCTGGACCCATCTGAGGGAGAGACATCCGTGGGTTCAATATTCTGAGAATCTCGCTGCATACTGGACTCCGCATGGGTCTCGGTAGAAGCCTGCAACTCAAAAGTAGCGGATATCAGGGGCTGCGAAAGCGCCTCACTGAGTACTGGCGACTGGCTTCGGAGAAGCTTCGTCATTGGGTTTGGACCTCAACAGTATGTCTCTGTCTTTTTCTTTGCGTTTTTTTGTGAACTCCGTTAGTCGGATTGCTATCAGACGACATTTCAGGGTAATTAAATCTGGATCGAAAATATTTTGAAGCAACAATATACCGATGCTTAATAGTGCGTTGGTTAAATCTAGCACAAAACTGACAGCAAGGACGTTATGATCTGGGCCTAGGCAAGGAATACAGTACAAATGGAAATCCTTATGAGGTATTTGCTTCCCACAAGTAATGCAATTATTAACTTTTACTGACATCGGTAAGGAGCAAGTAAAAGTTTCCCCAACGGGGTACACTTAGGTTTAATAGAAGACTTCAGTTCTGAAACTTGAATGTGAAAATTTCAGGAGTAGGCCGACCGGCACTTGCGAACTGCTTCTGCTTCAGGCACTGCGTGGCAAGAAAGACTGAATAAAATGGCGTCGGCTGCATGTTTTATACCCCTGACGTCATGGAAGAGGAGACAGCAACCGACGCAGGACCCAAGACTTTGTTATTCAGGCCGACTGAGGGCAACCTGCCAGCAGATTACCCAAATGTAATGACTGCAACAGTGAAACACTAAACATCTGAGAAACTTCCTTTTCATCAGCAGAAATGCTAGAAGAACCAGAACCAGAAAAACACAAAGCCTCCGGAGAAACATCCCAGCTCCTTTTAGAAGGAGGAGGCTGTGAACCTCTAATAAGAATCAAAAGGTCATTAGCCATTTTAACCATTTGGGACTGAGGGGAACGAGAAGGAAATGGAGCCTGCTTTTTCACAGGCTTACGACTGGAAGATTTACCTGCAAGCCTGAAGGACTCGGGAGGCCTGGCAACTGCCGAAGTTGCAGAAGAGGTTGTCGGTATGAGCTTGCTGTCTGAACGAAGAACGGAGGCCTAGGACCCCGGTGTCAGCTTAGCAGCTCTGGATCCAGCTGAAGAGGCAACAGGCAAAAGGTCAGAAGGCAAAAGGTCAAAAGGCAAAATGAAGGCCCAAGGCCTGGGGGACTCAAATGGTCTCAACAGAGGCTTGCGGTTGAAAATCTGCAGACTGCAGGGGTTGCAAAGGCGCCTCACTGGCTACCGCATGACTGACCATCCTAACATCATCGAAGGACTTAACCTTCTGAAGCCTGTTGTGGTTCTTATCCTTAAGTTTCTTGGGTACAGCTGAAGCCTCAAGTCCAGCGGATGCCATACTGCCAAACTTAGGCCAAACTCCAAAATGTTTAGCTAAAAGCTTAGCCCGATGACAAATAGTACACGGATTAAAGGAGGCACAAAGATCACAATTAGGAATGTTGTGGTCAAGGACTAAACAAATACAAAGTGAATGAAAATCTCTATGGGGAATCTGCTTTCCACAGGTAAGACAATTAACTTTTTCTGACATTCATTAAGGCAAGAAAAGAGGATCCCCAACAGGGTACTTAACTGTAGTAGACTTCAACTCTGTAGTCGGAAACGAGGTAAACTGTCATCCGGCACTCGTGCAAGAAATGCTTCTGCTTCGGGCTCTGTGGCAAGGAAGACTGAGGAAGTGACGTCAGCTGCCTCCTTTTGTATCAGATGTCCTGACGTCCTTTACAACCGATGGCAGCCAATGTCATATTTACTTACCTTTGGGCTACCGGGAGCTAGATAACCCATTGGTTAGACTGCAACAGTAAAACACAATAAACACCTCAGTGGGGCCTGCTTTCTCAAGGTGCACAGGGAAATCTGACACTGCTGCATTACCTGGGTCCCCTGACTGCCCTCTTCTCAGACAGCTTATCAATCTGGCTCTTAAGGGACATATCAGAGGTTGTGGACAAACTAGAAGACATAACAGTACACGTCAAAGTTTTAAGTCACTTTCAGTCTAAACAGTTTTACCAGAACATTATCTTCCACTAAAAGCTTTTGTCGCAAACCTTTGGCAGACCACACAACCTTCAGTATCATGTTCTGGTCCCAAGCACAAAATACACTGACTACAGTAGTCTGTATCTGGGTCTCTTACTTCAAGAGCAGGTAGAACACCTGCCATCCATCTTCGAAATGGATGCATCTGAAAATATTTTAACAGGCTGAACAAGACTATAGAGAATAAACTAAACTAGGCATTATCAAGTTACAGTAATGGATAAGAAAAATCTCCAAAAGGATCCTTAACTGGGTGTGCTCCCAGCAGTACAAATGCCAGAGTATGGAAACAAAAGAACAGTATTAATCTGTTGAACTCAAAGAGTCCTTTAGAAACGTACTACTGCAACAACGATTTATGTAAAGGATTATTATTGTGCTAACTACCTTGCACAACTGTATTATCTTCTTCAGGAAAGTTCAACTAGAACAGTAAGACAGGATACTGTTTGTTAAAATCCCACACTGTACATGATTATCCCTGGGTAGTGTACAGTTGCTAGATCCCTGTAGCACAATTATACCACACCACAACCTGCAAGTTTTGCTAAAGATGTGGTTAGTAGTCCATGTGGCAGATTCTAGGATACCTTGTATACAAACATCTCTAAAAGCAAGCTGTTGTTCTACTGGACTACACTCCAACACTGCCTAGTAATCTTGTTGATCACAGCAAAAAGGGACATATTTTTGACAGTTTGGTCCAATGTAGGCAGGCAAACCATTTAATCTTTGAAGAAAAAAGAAGTTATGTACTCGCCATAACATTCCATGTTTGTTGTCCTTGATCTTGCCTTCCTTCTTGCTGGCTGGGTTCGGAGCCGATCCTCAGCTCTGACTTGACCGCATTCTAAAGCTCAACAGCTTCCACTGGCTCGAGGCTAAACCCCATCCCAGCATGCCTAGTGAGAGTTACCCAGATCTCGTTTTATATATATATATATATATATATATATGTGTGTGTGTGTGTGTGTGTGTGTGTGTGTGTGGCCAAGATAGTATCTATCCAACCCATAAGGCAGGGAATCGCAGCCTATGTAGCCAAATGATGGATAACTTCTCAAACTTCCAGGAAGGGGGAAGGAGGGTGGGATGCAAGAAGGAAGGCGAGATACAGGACAACAAACATGGAACATTATGGTGAGTACATAACTTCTTTATGTTATGCTGTCCCTATCTCACCTCCATTCTTGCTGGTTGGGACCTCATCCCCAGCACCTTCTTCTTGGGTGGCTCAATGGAATAGACTCTTCAGAACTGTGGAACCAAAGGATGCCCTGTTCCGGGAGGCCACATCTACTTGGTAATGAGTGATGAAAGCAAGGGAATTAACCCAAGTAGCTGCCGCACAAATTGAGTCTAAAAGCAGTAGAGGTAGACAAAGCCCTAGTTGTGTGTCCTCAATTTTTTCCTGGCAGCTGCATGTTCTGTGAATTATAGACATAAGTGATGGTATCTAAAAGCCATTTTGATAAAAGTTATTTTTGAGACTGAAGTTCCTTTTCTGCTTTCTGAAAACGATACAAACAATTGGTCATAAAAACACAACTGTCTATGAACATCCAGTTGGCAGAGTTTATATTCTGCCTTGCTGCCATGATTGGGGAAGAATACAGGTAGTTCTATAGATCGATTCAGATTGAACTCTGAGCAAACTTTTGGTAGGAAGGAAGGGTTGGTTCTGATAGAAACTCTATCTTTGTGGAATATTTAAGTAAGGGGGACGAATGGATAGCGCTTGTAGTTCTGATACCCTACTAGTTGAGGTAATGGCAGTTAAGAAAACAGTTTTCCAAGTCAAGAATTTCAGAGAACAAGTAGCAGCCGGTTCGAAAGGGGGAGAATCAAGGCAGCGATAACTAAGTTTAGATCCCAAGGACGAGATGGTTCTCTTATTGGGGGTCTCAGGAGAGTAGTACCCTTTAGGAAAGCTTTGCATAACCTGTGGGACGTAACGGAACCCATTTCTCCGACATGAAAATGAAAAATCACAACCAACTGAACTCTGATAGTTGCTGCCGCTGCCCCTTGGTTAACGGTTTCAGCGAGAAATTTGAGTACCTTTGAAACAGGTGCAGTAAAGGGGTCAATACTATATTTGGTGGCCCAATAAGAGAACCGCTTCCATTTGCTAGCATAAAGTTTTCTCGTTGAGGATTTGTGAAAGGAAATTAAAATATGTTGCACTGCTGGGGAGATGTCATGAAGCCTGGCTAAGATGGGAAGTGGAGAAACCAAGCTGTGAGCTTGACGGTCTGTATAGAAGGATGGAGCGTACCTGACTAATGCATCAGGTGATCTGAAACTCAGTCCAGGATCCAAGGCTCCTCCTGGAGATGGGGCCATAGGAAGGGCAACCATATTTGATGAGGCTAGTAAGGGGCAATGACTATTAATTTGCAACCCAATGATTTTGCTTTCTGAAGAACCTTGGGTATTAGAGGAAAAGGGGGAAAGGCATAAAGAAGTCCCAGGGGCCAATCGTGAACAAGTGCACCCTGGGTGATTGTCCTGGTGGGGGGACTAGGGCAAAGCAGCTGCTGCATTTGGTATTGATGGAGATGGCAAAAAAGTCGTAGCAAGGAGGGCCCCACTTGCGAAAAATTTGGTTCGCAACTTCCTGTTTCAGGGACCACTCATGAGGCATCAGGATAGCCCTGCTGAGCTTGTCTGCTATCACGTTGGATTTCCCCAGAATGTGCGTCACAATCAGAAAGCATTGAGAAGACATTGCCCACTGCCATACTCTTATAGCCTCTCCACACAAGTGGTAAGATCTGGTTCTGCCTTTCTTGTTGATGTACCATACTACTGCCATGTTGTTTGTTTGAAGTGCAATCGTTCCCGTAGGTAGAGAGCTCTGGAGTGCTTGCAACTCCAGGAGCACCACTCATCTCTAGGACGTTGACGTGCAAGTTGTTGCCAAGTTCCTTGAACAGTTTGTCACAGATAATGACCCCTCCACCCTATCTGGGAAGTGTCTGTGGTCACTGTGGCTACTGGTTGGGGAAGGATGAACGACCTGCCTATCGTCACCTGTGTAGACTGAAGCCACCAACTTAGATCTTTCTTGCAGGTCTCCATGATGAGAATTTGTTGCGACATAGGTAGATCTTGCATGGACCATTGAGCAAATGAGCCCCTGTAATATCCTCATGTGGAAGCACACCAAGGGAACTAGTGTTATTGCTATCACCATTGAGCCCAGGGCTTTGAGAATATATCTTGCCTGAATCTTTTTCCTCTGGATTAAGACTGAAACCTGATGTCGAACAGTTGATGCCCTCTCCTGAGGCAATTTTGCTATCATGTCTTTTGCATCTAAATCTGCACCTATAAAATGTAATATATTGACAGGGCAAAAAGGGAGATTTTTCATAGTTTATAGTGATGCCTAGTTGTGAGCAGAGGTGAATTGTGGTGTCCCTTGCCTCGGTTAGTCGATGCCCGGTGGTGGCGGTAAGTAACCAGTCTAAATATGGAAACACCTGGAATTCTAGACACATTAGGTGAGCCATGACTACTGCCATGCATTTGGTGAACACCTTGGGGGCTGTGGTGAGATTAAATGGCAGAGCTCTGAACTGATAGTGACTGGCTCCCAGCCAGAAGCATAGATATCTCCTGGATTGCCCTTCCATCTTGATATGGTAGTACACATCCTGGAGATCGATGGAGCACATCCAATTGTCCTTTCCCAGAAAAAAGTATGGACTGCAGTGTCACCATCCGAAACTTTGTCTTCTTGACAGACTTGAGTCTGCTGCGATCCAAAATGGGCCTCCAGTCCTCTGTCTTCTTTGGAACTAAAAAGAACCTTGAGTAAGTTCCGGATCCGATTTGGTCTGCAGGGACTTCTTGGATGACTCTTTTCCAGCAACCTTTGAACTTCCCGGGTTGCTTGCTCCCATAGATTGGGTGGTACATATGGGATGGGTTTTTGTTTTCTGGGAAGAGGTGGCATGGAGACAGGAATGCTGTATTCCCTGGATATTATCGACTGTACCCATGTGTCTTGTCTTCTGGGTACAGTGACAATCAGCCTCCCGACTGCCTCCAGAGGTGGACAGATGGGCCTCCTTTCAGGAGCGCTGGAACAGCCTACCAGAGAATGCATCTGTCACCCTGACTCTGCAGGCCCCCTCTGCCATGGGGGAGGCATCTCCCATTAATTGTTTCCCCCTCTGCCCCCGGGGGAAACAAAAATCACCATGTGCATCAGGTGAAGCTCCCTGGGATTTCCCAAACCACATTTTCCTGCCTTTTTGAGCTTTGGTGTAAAGTCTAGCAGGCACGGAGAAACATACTCCCAGAGAGTTTTGCCATCTTGCTCGCACCTGGTGAGAGTTTCTTACCTTGGGCCCGAAGAGTGCAGAGCCAACAAATGGGCATTGGTAAAGGAGGACTTGAAGGACTCCGCAAACTGAAAGGTGCATCCAGGAATGTCTCCGTAAGGTGACTCCTGTGCCTGCTGCCCTGCTCGCTCCATCGGCTGCATAGGAAATGAGCCGCATGGAGGACTTAACTACAGAAGATAAGACTGCAAGCTGGGAAGCAGCCCTGTCTGAAGCTCCCGCAGCTATAGAATCCTGTAGAGCATCTCCTAGCTCTTTCAGGAGATCCCTCTGGAGATGAGTAAAATGGGACAAAATTCAGTGACCTAAGGGTGAAGGCTGGTGAAGAAAAAAAGAATTTATGTACTCACCATAACGTTCCATCTGAGTAGCTACACTTCATTTTTCTGCAACCTCTGGGTATTCGGATCCAAGCTGGCAACTTTTCAAGCATCTGTTCTGAGCTCCTCCCCCCTTACCCATAACCCATCACCATCTCCTACCTTCCATCAGATTGAGTTTGCCACTACTGAACCAATCAGCAACTCAACTATAATAATAAACCCTTAACAGGTTCGGGGGAAGGAGGGTGGGACGGTTACAGAAAAATGAAATGCAACTACTCAGATGGAACGTTATGGTGAGTACATAACTTCTTTATCTGAAGCAGTTAACTTCATTTTATCTGTAACCTGTGGGACAGAGTCCCCAGCTACTTAAACTCCTGGGAGGCCCTCATGGAAGGATATTCCTGAGCACCACAGAGCCGAAGGATGCTCTCCCTCTGGAGAGCAAACCCGACTTATAATGAGAAATTAAGGTATGTGACCTTGCCCAGGATGCTGCCGCACAAATGTCATCCAGTGGAACCCCAGACCAAAAGGCAGCACAAGTCACCATAGATCTGGTAGAATGAGACTTAACAGGACCAGGCGGGTACAGACCTTTGTCCTTATAAAATCTGCAAAATACATGGTGTAATCCACCTAGCTAAAGAAACCTTGGAGATGGCTTTGCCCAGAAAGGGTTTAGAAAAAGACACAAGTAACTGGTCACATTTACAGAAGGGCTTTGTTCTGTGTAAATAAAAACAAAGCTATCTATAAATGTCTAGCAAATGCAGCTTATATTCACCCTTGTTCTGAAAATATGGAAAGAAAATAAGCAGGTTAATTATTTGATTGTCTGATTCAGAAGCTACTTTTGGTAAGAAGGGAGGGTTCATGCGGACAGAAACCCTGTCCTTATGGAAGATCAAGTAATGTGGTAAGGCACACAAAGCTTGAATCTCAGAAACCCTCCTAGCTGACGTAATAGCCACTAAGAAGGCTGTCTTCCAGGATAAGAACTTCAAATCTACTGATGTCGTAGGTTCAAAAGGGGGGAGCAACTAAATCCTGCAGAACCAAGGTAAGATCCCAAGAAGGAACAGAGTCCATGGGGGATGCAAAAGAAAGGTGCCTTTAAGGAAGGCCTTACACAGTCTAGAAGAGGCTAGGGCATTCATGTTTTTGCCGACATGGAAATTTGAGATAGCTGCCAGCTATACTTTCACCGTGGAGGAACTAGTCTCTTGTTGAAAAATATTGGCTAAAAAATCCAACACTGCAGGAACAGGGGCTGTAAACGGATCCAGGTTCCTCTGAGAAGCCCAAATAAAGAATAGCTTCTATTTACTGTGGTAAATCTTCCTAGTGGAGGCCTTACGGGATGCCACCAGAACAGTTTTTACTGAAGATGAAAGATCGGGAGTCCTGGCAATTAGGGGAACTGCAGCAACCAAGCCGTCAACTTGAGGCTGTCCAGGTTGGGCGGACAAGTACCCGAGGGATGGAAATTAGATCTGGGCAGGGATCCAGAATACAAGGAGGAGCTAGAACATGAGACCAGAGGAAGGGGAACCACACTTGACGAGGCCAGAAAGTACAGTTTTGTACCTATCATAAATGTAGATGTTTGAGTGTTCATACAGCTGCAGTCATTACAGATGGGTTATCCTGCCATCAGGCGGGTCCTCGGTCGGCCGAATTCCAAAGTCTAGGTCTGGCGTCGGTTATCGTTGCTTCTTCCCTGACGTCAGTGTGGCAGGGGTATAAAAGAGGCAGCCGATGCAGTTTTCTTCAGTTTTTCTTGCCCCAGATGTCAGGTGCCCCCAGAAGGAAGGCAAAACATAATGTTATGTAAACATGCAATACAGATAAAATCAAAAAACAGTAGTTGCAAGCAAATACACCATAAAAGAATGCCCCAAATAGGTTGTATGATAAAGCTGTTTGTCATAAGGCCTGTCCTAAGAGGGGACGGAGGGGGGTAACCTGGACTGCAGCTGTACGAGCACTCGAACATCTACATTTATGGTAGGTACAAAACTGTACTATGTTCATCGTGCATACAGCTGCAGTCATTACAGATGGGTAGAATCCCAAAGCTAAGTAAGGGTGGTAGGCACTAAGTGGAACTAGGAGGGGCGAGGATGCCCTGCAGGACTGCTGTGGCAAAGCCCGCTCTAGATTTTGAGTATAGTGGAAGGTGGTAGTGCTTGGAGAAAGTGTGAATGAACTCCAAGTAGCTGCTTCCAAAATGTCCTTGGTAGGGACCCCCCTGAGGAAAGCTGCAGAGGTAGCTGTGGCCCTGGTGGAGTGGGATCTGATGTATGCAGGCACATTTTTTCCATGAAATTAATAACAAAAGCGTATGCAGTGGGCTATCCATTTTGAAATGGTCTGTTTGGAAATAGCCTTTCCTTGAGCACCTGTAGCATAGGACACAGAGTTCTTCAGATTTCCTGAATGGCTTTGTTCTGTCCAAGTAATAACGAAGTTGTCTGTGAATGTCCAAGGAATGTAGTAGTCTCTCCCCTTTGTTCTGTGGATTTGGATAAAAGGTAGGTAAGTGGATAGTCTGATTCAAAGCTACACTGGATACTACCTTTGGCATGAAGGTAGGGTTGGTTCATAAGGAAACTCTGTCCTGATGGAAAATGATGAATGGTTGCACAGCCATGAGGGCCTGCAGTTCCAAAACCCTGCATGCTGAGGTGATAGCCAGAAGGAAGGCTGTTTTCCATGACAAGTATTGTAGCTCTGCTGAAGAGGCCGGCTCAAAGGGAGGCAGGGTCAGCTTCTCCAATATGAAGTTGAGGTCCCAAGCTGGAACTGGTGGTTTCCTTGGGGGTTTTATATTTTTTGCCCCTCTGAGGAACTGCCTTAATAGAGGATGTAAGAATAGAGGAGGGTCTGTGTTGTATTGTGCAGAAATGGCTGAGGCGTGGATCTTGATGGAGGAGAAGGAAAGGCCACTGTTTAACATCTCAGCTAGGTACTGTAAAATTTGAGGTATATTTATTACCCAAGGATTCTGGCCCTTTTCTTGATTCCAGGAACAAAATCGTTTCCATTTGGCGGAGTAGGCTTTTCTAGTAGAAGGTCTTCTGGCCTCCAAGATGACATCCTGCACCTCCTTGGAGAGGAGAGTCTGTTGGGAAATTAAGGTATTCTCCATGCAGCTAGATTTAGGGTTTTGAGCTGGCTGTGAAGGGTTTTGTAGTTGTGCTGGGACAACAGAAGAGGGACTAGAGGTAGGATCCATGATGGGGAGTGTGTCAGGCTCTTTAGGAGCGGATACCAGTGTTGTCGTGGCCAGTCTGGAGCAATGAGAATCATTTGTGGCCTCTCTGCTCTGGCTTTTAATAGAACTTTGGTCAGTAGAGGAAGAGGTGGGAAGGCATAGACTGTCAATGTTGTCCAATTGAAAGAGAGTGTGTCCACTTTCCAGGCCTGTGGATGATAAGTCCTTGAACAAAATTTTTTCAACTGGTAATTTCTGTGGGTAGCAAATAGATCTATGTCTGGCTGTCCCCATGCCTGAGTTATCTTTGAGAAAACTTGAGGATGCAACTTCCATTCGTGTGGATGTGTCATATTTCTGCTTAGGTTGTCTGCCAGTGTGTTTTCCTTCCCTGGCAGGAATTGTGCCTGTAGTTGAATTTGCAATTCCAGTGCTGTGTTCCATAGGGTCATGGCTTGCCTGCACAGGGGGTATGAATGAGTTCCCCCTTG
This sequence comes from Protopterus annectens, assembly GCF_019279795.1. Taxonomy (NCBI): domain Eukaryota; kingdom Metazoa; phylum Chordata; order Ceratodontiformes; family Protopteridae; genus Protopterus; species Protopterus annectens. Next base: position 118,391,959 of record NC_056744.1, on the reverse strand, counting down.
TTTGTTTATGTACCACATGACTGTGGTGTTAAAATGAACTAAACACACTCAGTGGCTCTTACTTCGAAAACGAAAAACACAGCAAATTCAAATTTAGCGCTTTCTTTCACTTTAATGATAAAACGTGAACTTCTTCAGAAAAACGGGAGCTCTCCCATGCTCCCGTTTTATATTAACAGGAAATTATGCAAAAACATGATGTCACAATGAACCGTCTTACTATTTGAAATTTAAACATATATTTCAAGATGTCATAACATTAATATATTTGTTTGTTGTAAAAACAACATAATTGATGACTGTAGATATTTAAATAATGTTTAAAAAATATTTAAATGTGTTTCAAAAGAAACAGTTTCTCAATGAGACCTATACCCATATATTGAACCTGTACCTAAAATAATTTATATGCTTGTGCATCTGTGAGCATATACATGTGTATACATGTATAGAAACTTTTGTACACGTGTAAAGCTGAATTTCTCATCAAAACATTGTTCACTATATATCTACCATGCACCTATATTTGTTTCCAACTAATTAATAACTCCATTTAAACTCATCTAAAAATCAAAATCTAACCTAAAAAACTATCTATATAATAGATTTTCTATATAATAGGCTTTCTTTTTATTTGGAGCTACCATACTTGCTTGCCTGGCACCAGCCTAACTTGCTAGCTATCTCCTCATACTGCACTTTCTGCTCTGCTGGCTGTTGGCATCTGGAGAATCTCCTACATGGGTCGCCATCTTCTGTCTATGGTCGAGGATTCTTGCCTGACACAGATGTGATTTTGTGGCTTTCAGTGTTTATTATGAAGATATCCATCTACGCTTTTTCGCATTTGATGAAAAATAACTTTTTGGCTCTTTCCGCTTTTCGTGCTGCCTTGCTATGTACTGAGGGAAATAGTTTACAATTGGTTTTCCACTGATGAGCAATATATAACTCAAGAGGATTTACTCCAATCAAGCTCATTTTTTGGTCGTTGCTCTTCTACGGGTCATTTATGGGATATAGTTCATCTGTGTTTTAATCACAGATGGTCATTGGGGCGACCAATTGGAGGTTGGTAACTACACATGGTCCTTCTTTTGGGATAGCGAGAAACCGTGGTTCCATTTTTTGAAGTATTCCTATCAGGGTTGGCTACAATCGATACAGGTACTGTGTTATATCTTTCAAATTCTCTTTTTTTTGCAAAATAACGAGGAATGGACAACAATCTTGATGTACTCATTAGTGTTTTTCTATACTATGTGTTCCTGAGTATATAAAATTACATCGTTGCCGCATTTGTGGCCTGGAATATTTTTTGGACAAAGTTTACATGTTATTCTCCCTTCGGAGCTTACTTTTTTTCAATGAATGCAAACAACCTAAACAGTGACATTCTTTGGCTATCTGTCTCCTAGTAAGATTACGGAAGATTGCAACATTGGTATATCTATTTGTGGCATGTTTTTTGGACATAGTATCAGGGGAGCGCACTATCAATACAGGTACTGTGCCATATATATATATATTTTTTTTTTCATCCCTTTCGCAAAATATTGAAGAGCGGACCACAATATTGGTGCCTACCAGTGTTTTCCATACTACGTGTTTTGGAGTGCACATAATTACATCATAGCCGCATTTTGGCTTGGAATTACTTTTTGAACAGGACTGTATGTTGCATTTATTTCGGATCTCACTCTTTTGGTTCAGTATAAACAATTTAAACAGTGACATTGTCTTTTGTTAGGATTATGGAAGATTAAAATATCAGTATGTTTTATGGTACACACTAAATGTTTTTCAAATTATAAAAAAATTTTTTGTATAACCTTGCTTTTCTTAAGGATTTTTTTCTGGACTAAAGAAAGATACTATTTGATGGTGCGACTAACTTGATTATTGGCCCAATGCAGAACGTGGGGAACTACCAATTTATTGAACTGACTTTATTACAACTTATCCAACACTTTGTTGGGGTCAGATTTATGAACATTATAAACAACATATCTTTATGTAGATTGCAATATCTTGCATGGTTGACATCATTGTATCCTGTATGTTGGGCTTTGTATTTTGAAACTCATATTTTTCTAAATATAAATGCTTTTTTGATACATATACAGAGCCATTGAATATACCACTTTGGGCTAGTTGTCAGGCGTATTCAGACCAATTATGATGTTCTTGAAAAAAGGCTTATATCTTTAAAATATTATGATGTTTCCTTACTTATACTAGATTATATTATCAAGTGAGTTATTCATATAACTTAATTGGGACATCTATCAGAGTAGCTCCAGTCAAGCCATTACAAATTCATATTTTTATACCACTAGGTTATTTTGTCTGTGTCAGACATTCTAATTATACATATTGATGTTTTAACAATCATATGGTCATCATGAGGGTATATTTAAATATGATATCATAACAAGTCACAATATTTTGGACTTTTTGTAGAATTTGAAAATACTCAAGGGCAGGCAATTTTTATATGCCCAATACTGAATAATTGACTTTAGGCCGTACAAACAAAGTGAACTCACTGTGTTTATTATATACTAAGGTGGAAATAGTGTGGACTGGTTATGCCAATTGTTAGTTAGTGATAGATATCAGGATTTGTGACATAGTAACAATAGCACAGTCTTTTTTCTTTTTTCATTCTTGGGTATGGTCAGAATAAATATTATATTTTGGGTTTTTGCCAAAAATTTTTATATAACCCAAATACAGTATCTTCAGGCTATATATTGAAATTTACCAACCTGTCAAATAAACTACTTTACACATTCCTTTGTTTAGGTGCACTTCAAATCTGCACTCTTCTGTGATTCAGATTTTTGAAACTTTTTTGATATCACTTCCTTTCTAACTTGCTCTCACAATCATAGTTTTGTTTATTACTTGAATTTCATTGCTCACAAGTTCTAGCAACTCATTGTCATGGATCTCCAGACACTACTATCAGGCCTATGCTCCGATAAGGATGATTTAAAAATCTTTGGTATTGGCACTAATTCAAGTGACATACCAAATTTGGACAAAATAGATCCAGTTGACGGTTGTGAAAACTCTTTCTATAAGCTTGGTAAACAAATTAAAGTACTAAGAACAAATATTTGGTATCACAAATTGTTTAAAGCTTATCCAGTGCAAAACATATCCCCCAGAGGATTGAGATGTAAAATACAACCATTGGTTGCCATACCAGATGATGTTTTGCTAAAAGAATGGCAAACAGCTCAACAAGAAGCTGCTATGGCCAGGGTTAACATACTATCATCATTTTATGAGAGAACTGTACAAGCAAACATGGTGGAAGTTGAAAAAACTTGCCTTAATCTTAAACAATTTGAAGAAAACACAAAATTCAGAGATTGTTTGAGTAAGCTAGCCAAGGAAGTTTCCATTTTGGAAAATAACCTTAAAAGCAAGAAATTGCACAAATTTGCCCGGGACAAGGAAGACTATCAAAAGGTTAGACAATTTGAATCACAGAAGGGTGTTAGGTTTGCTCAGGGCACCAAGAATGTGTCTTTTATACATAAAAAAGACCTTGGTCTATTCTTAAAAAGACAGGTACAAGTTATATTACATCTGGTGATGAATCTTCCACCACAGACACAGACATACCCATTGTGGGGGATTCTCCAAATGCCAAAAGGGGTAGAACAGCTGAAATCCCTTTAGGGGCAAGAAACACAGATCAGGCAGGAAGAACAGGGGTCACAAGCTTAGAAGAACTCTTCATGTCAGTGGTGAAGTAAATGAACAACATACCAATGTACTCAACATTTCAAAATTAGTTTTATCTGATGAACAACATGCTTTATTGAATAAAGGCCTCGGTTTTATTCCTGGTTTCTTTATTGATGAAAGCTTTTTGGTATCTGACACTTTAGAGTTCTGTAGAAAGATTAACCTTAAAATATTTTTCCAACAACAGGATAAAAATAATGACACTCAAAGATCATCTGATTTTAGATTTCATAAATCTTCCTTTATGCCCCCCATGGACAAACATGTCACTGTTTTTCAGCAAGCAGTCATCAAGGATATACATTTTCACTTTAGTTCCACAGAAATCATGAGAAATAATCTTTCACAACAGGAACAAATAGCTCTTACACAACTTAAAAACAATACAGATATTGTCATTATTCCTGCAGACAAAGGGGGTGCGGTTGTTGTTATGGACAATGATTACGATCAAAGTGAAGGTCACAGACAGCTATTGAATCATCATCATTACATGAAGATGGACATTGACCCTACACCTCGTTTTCAAACGGAAATAAATCAATTTTTGGAACAGGCAATTGAGACTGGTATCATCTCGGAGAAAACTAAAACACATCTGGCAGTCAAAGAGCCTGCAAAACAATATCTATACCTTTTACCAAAAATTCACAAATCCGTACAACAACCGCCCGGTAGACCGATTGTATCTGGGATTGGTTCATTAATGGAACCTCTATCAGCCTTTCTTACTGAGAAACTAAAACCATTACTCACACAGATTCGTGCAAGAATACAGGACACTACTGAATTCCTGCAGATAGTCAGAGAATCACAGCTAGATCCAGACTGGCTTATGTGTACCTTGGATGTATCATCCTTATACACTAGTATTCCTCACTGGGCTGGTTTAATGGCATTGGAATTCTGGCTTAATAAATCAAATCTATATCCACCAGGAATGAATACGCTTATATTATGTATGGCTGAACACATTTTGACTAAAAATGTGTTTTATTTTCAACAGGATTGTTATTGGCAACTACAAGGGACAGCTATGGGTGCATCTTTTGCACCCATTTATGCGGACCTCTTCATGGGCTACATAGAAGAAATGATTATATACAATCCTATGCATAATATATACTTACCAGAAATCGACATATGGAGAAGGTACCTGGACGACTGTTGGTTAGTTTGGAAAGGAGGCAATGAATACCTCCAGGAATTTATGGAATATTTGAACGGGAACATTTGGGGTATTGAATTCATGGAAGAACATCACTTGAATGAAATTAATTTCTTGGATGTTCATTTGACAGGACAAACAGATAATACACTTCAAACATCTGTCTATGGAAAATTCCCACAATTCAATACTCTTTTGCATGCGGAGAGCTTCCATCCCAAACATATCGCTAAAAATATTCCAAAATCAGTTTCTGAGGATAAAAAGAATATGTTCCTCAGGGGACGACCTTACCAAACATCAAACTGATCTAACCCACAGATTTTTGTCCAGGGGATATTCACCTCATATCATCTATTCAGCCATACAATCCAGCAATACTAAATCCAGAGATTCTCTTTTAAAATATAGCAGAAGAAAAAGAGACGATGGTTCCAACTTATGCAGATTTGTCACAACCTATGGACGTAACAGCAGGAATTTGATCAATATCATCAATAACCATTGGAACATACTCAACTCGCACCCCCTTTTGGAGAATTACCTAGGGGAACGTTGCTATTTCTCATATAGAAAGGGTAAATCACTGTGCTCTCATTTCTCTCATTATAAAAGAACAAACCCAAGGAATGATAACCTTACACAAAGGACACTCACAGGGGATAAACTAATTGGTATTTACCCTTGTGGTCACTGCACCTTTTGCAGCTACATTTTCAAGACCACTTGTTTCACCAGCAAAAACACAGGACAAATATTCAACATTGAATTCTTTGGCAATTGCAGTTCAGATTGGATAGTCTACCTAGCCACATGCACTGGTCAGGCTTTTTACATTGGCCAAACTTCCAGACAGTTTCGTATCAGAATTTCTGAACACTTAGGGGATATCAGGAACCAGAGAATAACCAATGCGCTATATAGACACACAACCAAACATTCCACTGCCAAATTTTCATTTACCATCATTGATCGCATCATTGGCAACAGAGCCTTCAAGGTAGGGTGGCATGACATTCTCAATAAAAAAGAAAGGAGGTGGATAATAAAACTTGGGGGACTTTTTTCCCCTGGATTAAATGACAAATTATGACTTTCTAGCAATAACTAGTCAGTTTAACTATTTTTGTATAATGATCATTGTTACCTTATTGTATATATAACCTTTTATCCACCATTCCTTTTCAGCTTATTTTTCATCATGCTCATTTTATTTGCATTTTCTATGATATAATCTGATTTTGCATTATTATGCTATATCAAAATAACTAATCTGATATTTTTTCTTTGAACAGATGTATATCAGTTTTCACACTTAATATGTGATTTATGTTGATTTATCACAATTTCTTTCTGCTTTTTTTAACCATAGGAAATGATGTCATGAATCTAATTGGCTGAAGCTATATAAGACTATGACCCAATTATTTTACTATGTACTACTGAGGAAAGCCTTGTGCTGAAACCAGTCTAGATTACAGTTTATAATAAATTATTATACTCAGATTCTCCAGGGTGCTGGCTTTCTTTTTATTTGGTTGTATTTAAGCTGGCACCCAGGAAAATTATCTGTTGAGAAGGTATTAGTTTTGATTTCTTTTTGTTCACTGTGTATCCCAGGAAGTTTAACAGTTTTATTACAAACGTCAGATGCTGCAATAGAATGTCCTTGCTGTCCACTTGGATCAGGCAGTCATCCAGATATGGGTAGATTTGTATTCCTTGTAGTCTGCAGAAGGCAATTACTGATGCCAGGCATTTCGTAAACACTCTGGGCGCAGTAGATAAGCCAAAGGGCAATGCAGAGAATTGGTAATGGGTTGAACCTGCAAGAAATCTGAGGTATCTTCTGCAATCTTGTCTGATAGGGACATGCAGGTATGCCTCCTTGAGGTCCAATGTTACCAGCCAAGACTCCTTGCCCAGCATGGGAAGAAGCTGCTGTAATGTGAGCATCTTGAATTTTGGCACCTGTAGTTATGTGTTTAGGATGGATAGGTCTAAGATAGGTCTCCAATCTTTGTCTTTCCTTGGTACCAGGAATAGTCTGGAATAAAAACCTTGACCTTGTTCTTTTTCAGGTACCTCTTGAATCGCTTTCATATCCATGAGAGTGGAAATTTGTCTTTGTGCCTCTGCCCTTTGATTTTGTGGCAGGTTTGGCATGCCTCTCATTTTTGGAAGGGTGTGGAAGTGGAACCTGTAGCCTCTGTCTATAATGTCCAGAATCCATTTGTCTTTTGTAACAATATGCCACTTTTTTGAAAATAATGCCAGTTTTCCGCCCAAAGGTGCTGCCATTAAAGCTTTGCTTGGCAGGCATAGGGGGAAGTCATTGTGTCCGTTTTCTAAATGACTGTGATCTATCTTCTCCACCTCTTGGGGTTGGTGCTTGCCACTGTCTTGCTCTGTAAGACCCTTGAGGTTGTCCTCTACCCCTTGGGCGTCTGTCTCTGCCCCTTTGAGGTCTGTCCGTGGCTGGAAAGGACCAATTCTTTGAAGGCCAGTTTCTGCTGAAGCGTGGAGGTTGTACCTGCAGGAAATCTTTCACCGTTTCCATAGATTTCACTTTTTCCTCCATTTTCTTTAGTACCTCCTCAGCTTTAACACCAAACAATACATCTTTTTGAAGTGGCGCATCTAATAACTTTGCTTTGACATGATCTGGTAAGGTTTGCTCTTTGAGCCAAGCATGTCTACGTATAACAGACCCCGTGACAGCAGCTTTACATGAAGCCTCTAAAGCATCAAAACCACACTGCAAGGTATGTTTACCCACTTGCTCTGCACCATGCAACAAATCCTGAAACTCTTTCAAATCTGGTTGTTCTGTTTGTGTCATTTTGCTTTTTAACTGGGATAACAAAAACTGTTGGTACTTTAACATATGGAATTGACAGTTCAATGCCCTCATGGTTAAAGTGGCAGATGTATACACCTTTTTCCCCCACCTTTCTAATGCTCTGGAATCTCTCTCTGAAGGTAAAGGGTTTTTAGCAGTAGAGGCCTTTATTCCCTTGGGACCCTGTGAAATAGTTTCTGTGTCAGCAGTGTGGCTTTTATAAAGGAACTGGTGAGAATCAGGGACCCAGTAATACCTGTCTGGTTTAACAGGGGCTGGAGGTAAAGAATCTGGATTAAGGCTGGCTTCTGCGTACACATCCTCCAAAATATCTAAAACAGGAGGGATAGCCAGGGGGCCTATGCTGGGGGAGCAGTAGAAATTCCCTGAGCCTTTTCTTGGAATCTGAGTAATCTTGGCCTTCCCAGTGAAAGTGTTCCCTCAAAGTATGCAGAGTTTCCCCAAGAGTAGTCCTAAGGGGGAAGAGACCGAGGGAATAGACTCCTCAGCATCAGAGTCTTCGAAAGGGGAATAGGCATAATCCTGGTCCTCAGAATGTTCTGAGGTAATAGAAGCCTGGTCTGAGGAAGGGTAGTCTTCCTCCAATCAGGGTCTTTTGTCAGAGGGGGGTTGGGAGCCCCTGATGAGTTATCAAATCCTCAGCCATTTTAAGCATCTGCATTTTAGGCATGGGGCCTTGACAGGAGGTCTGAGGACCCTGTTTTTTTGTTTTTATGGCTGCTTTAGATTTAGTGAAGGATTTAATAGAGAAGGTGGAAGACCTAAAGACTCCTTCAAAAATGGCAGGCCTGACTAAATTTTGAGTTTCCCCGCCAAGAGTGGTGTCGGTATCTGCAGTAGGAATGGAGACCGAGGAGCCTGCGACTTTGGGTACTGAAGTCACCGGTAAAATAGTTTTGTCGGTATTTAGGGGCTGCATAGGCACCTCACTGTGAACCGGAGAACTGGTAGTCGGCCTAAGCGTGGTCTCAGTACTCAGTGCGGACCTCGGATGTCGGTCCTTATCTTTGCTTCGTTTGCTTAAAACTGGTGTCGGTGTATCGGACGACATGATATAATTAATTTTTTTGCCAAAATAATGAAGGGTGAACTCCGCCCGGCGCTTAATAGTGCACTTGTTGAACCTAGCACAAAAACGGCAGGCCGAGACATTGTGGTCTGGGCCTAAGCAAGGTATACAGAAAGAGTGGAAATCCTTATGCGGTATTTGCTTCCCACAAGTAATGCAATTATTAACTTTGTCTGACATCGGTCTGAGGCAAGAAAAGTTTCCCCAATGGGTACTTAGCTTTAAAGAAGACTTCGGCTGAAATACTTTCGTAAATCTCAGGAGCTGGCCGACCAGCACTTGCTAACTGCTTCTGCTTCGGCACCGTGCTGCAAGAAAGACTGAAGAAAATGGCGTCGGCTGCCTCTTTTATACCTCTGCCGCACTGACGTCAGGGAAGAAGCGACGACAACCGATGCCGGACCTAGACTTTGGAATTTGGCTGACCGAGGACCCGCCTGACGGCAGGATAACCCATCTGTAATGACTGCAGCTGTATGCACGATGAACATCGGGGCAATGAAGATCACTTTGCACCCCAGTCAGCAAGCTTTCTGAAGAAACTTCGGAATGAGAGGTAACGGGGGATAAGCATACATTAACCCTGGAGGCCAAGCATAGACTAGAATGTCTCGGGGGGGTCCCCTGGTGAGGGGATCAGAGTGAAGGAGATGCAGAGAGATCGCAACAAGGCTGACCCCATGCAAGGAAGATCTCCTCCGCTAGCGATGGTTTCAGAGACCAGTCATAAGGCATGAGAAAAGCCTGACTCAATCTGTCGGGCTAAAAATGGAGCGTCCCGGGATGTGTGTTGCAATCAGAAATCAAATGGTGGAAATCGCCCACTCCCACACTCTCATGGCCTCGTGATACAGAGGGTAAAGATCTGGTTCCTCCCTGTCTGTTGATATACCAGACCACCGACATGTTGTCTGATTGAATTGCAACAGTCCCCGAGGAAGGACAGTGTGAAAGGCTTGCAACGCTAAAAGCACTGCTCATCTCCAGAACATTGATATGCAATCTGGTCTCTATCTGGGATCGTCCTCCCCAGATAATGCCCCCCCACCCGAGCTGGGAGGAGTCTGTGGTCACTGTGGCTTAGGCTGTGGGTAAAACAAATGGGTGTCCCGCTAGGATCTCTGGCAATTGGAGCCACCAGAGAAGCAACGCCCTGCAGGGCTTGCTGATTTGAATCTGATATTCCATGGGGAGATTTAGCCAAGACCACTGTACGGCCAGAGTCCACTGCAGAACACAAATGTGAAGACACGCACCAGGGAGGATCGAGACTGCTGCAGTTATAGAGCCTAGGGCTCAGACAACGTCGCCCTCCTTTGGTAGCCTGGGGCCAAGAACCACTGATATATGGGCCCGCAGGCTCTGGACCCTGTCTGGAGTTGGGAAGACTTTAAATTGAAGGGTGTCCAGCCATGCCCCTAAAAAGTACAAGATCTGCACAAGGTCCAAGAGGGACTTGGAAACATTGACAGTGATCCCTAGCCGGTCTGCAAGATGAAGGAATGAGTCTCTGGCTATACAAAGAAGAACCTTGGTGGAAGCAGCAAGGAGCCAATTGTCTAGGTAAGGGAATACCTGAATTCCTAGAAGCCTCAGGTGAGCCCCTACGACTGCCATTACCTTGGTAAACACCCTGGGGGCTGTGCTGAGACCAAAGCTAGGGCTCTGAAATGGAAATGACTGGCTCCCAGCCGGAAGTGAAGGAATCTCCTGGAGCTTCTGTGAATCTTAATGTGGTAGTAAGTGTCCTGGAGGTCTATAGAGTACATCCAGTCGCATTCTCGCAGATAAGGTAGAATGGACTATAGGATGACCATCCAGAATTCCTGTTTGACTACAGTCAGGTTCAAGGTTGACAGGTCCAAGATGGGCTTGAAGTGCCCCGTCTTTTTGGCACTAAAAAGAACCTGGAGTAAATGTCTGATCCAGACTGATCTGGGGGGACTGGTTCGATGGCTCATTTGTGACGTAGCTTGGAAATCTCTATTGCTGCCGCCTCCCTTTGAGTGGGTGGGACATGTGGGAGGCACTTTGGTTGGACGGGAGGGGTAATGAACAGGATGGTGTAGCCTCTGGATATTATTTGAAGCACCCAACGATCTGCAGTTATGGGCACCCAAGACGTTGGGTGCTTTGATAATCTTCCCCAGACTGTCTCCAGAGTAAGACAGTCGGGCAACCCCTCAGGGCTTCTGAGTGGGCCTGTCCGAGAAGGTTTCCCTAGACCCAAAGTTCCTCTGCCCCTCTCTGCCCCTGGGTCGGCATCTGTTCAGTCTCCCTCTGCCTCTAGGGGACAAATTGTCCTGCGAGTCCCTGGAAAACTGTGATTTTCTGAATCGCATCTTCTTTTGCCCTCTCTGTTTCCTAGAAAAGGATCTTTGAGGGCTAGAGAAGTGGACTCAAATGGCAGACAAAGTCCTCCCGTCCTTTTCACTCTGGACCAGAGTGTCACGTGCTGTCTTCCCAAAGAGAGAACCATCGAAGGGAGCATTTGTGAAAAACGTCTTGAAGGGGTCCACGAATTGACACAGTTTTAGCCAAGCTTTCCACCTCATAGCCACGCCGGTCCCAGCCACCCTAGCCGCTCCTTCCATAGCATGGGAGAGGAGATGCATAGACGTGTTCGAAACTGATTTAAGTGTCGACATTTTCACGGAGAACAGATGCTTGTCCGGTGACAAAGACTCTGGGGGCGGCTCAATGAACTCAGTGACTAGGTCTCGCTGCAGTCGTACAACATGTGCCAAATAGTTCAGCGCTCGGATGGAAAACGTTGCTGAAGAAAACACTCGCTTCCCAAATCAATCCACTGCCCTGGACTCCTTGTACGGAGGGTGGACCAAGGAACTCTCCTGTGCCAGTTCCCTCTTGGTGGCTGCCACAACCACCACAGCATCCACCAGGGATCCTTTGTACCAGGCCCTGTCTGTCAGAGGGTGGAGAGAATCCTGTCCGGGCATTTTGGTATCGGCTCTATGGTGTCAGACTCCTTCCATGCCCGCATGGTGATGAGATCCACTAAGGGATCTGCAGGAGGGGACACCCAGGACGTAGATGGGACAGTGCCAAAAGCCTCCAGGAACACTGACTCATCTGTAGAAGGTTTTGGGGCAGACCAGCCTCCTCATGATGTCTCCAAAGGAGACATCCTCGGGAGGTGACCTGGGGGAACCTTCTCCATCTAAATCAGCGTCTTCTGTCAAGGACTCGGGGGCATCCAGGTGCCTCCTTTTACACGTGTGCTTATGGGGGACCCTCTTCAGTGGGACTCTCTGAAGAGGGCTCATGAGCCATGGGGGGTTCCTCCAGAGGAACCACCTGGGGGTCCTCTAGCACGGGCTGCCCCTGGGACAAGCTGAAGGGAGTCAAAACCGAATCCAAGGGAGTCTGGGCGGAATTCAAGGAAATAGGCTGGGGCTGGATCCTTGGGAGAGAACCCTCTCCACCTCGAACACCGATGGACAGCGTACCTCCTTAGCACCCAACAAGAGGAAGCTCTCCCTGGGTCCACCGTGAGGATCGGGGCAGAGTCAGGAGTAGCCGGAGCTCTGAAGGAATGGCTCGGATCCAACAAAATCGAAGCCAAAGACACCCCCATTCCCTCGGATCCAACTCCCCATCACAGAAAGCTGCTTGGATCCGAACTGGTTTGATCCGAAAAACCCAAGGTAATTGCCAGAGTAGAGGTTGGAGGAACTGTCGGCACCAAACCCCCAGCTCCGAGGATCCTCGGATCCATAAACAACAAAACTGCAGGCAGGATCGGGGAAGGAGAAATTGGATGAAAGAAGGGCATGGAGGTCGCCCCTCTGGAGGGAGAGGGGCCTGGCAAGACTCCCATCTGGATTTGGGTCCAAATAAATCTCATCCTATCCATATCCAATTCCGATAAGAGTCTAGCGCGAGGAGGCGACAGACTGATCTGGCTGGTAGATGCGACAACCTAGATGAAGGCCTCAGATCCAAGGGCTCCGTCGGCTCCAGGGAAAACCTCAGGGAGTGGAGCCGAGGAGATGTAGGTCTAGACACTTTAGAAGGCAGGCTAGGGAAAAGCTCCCGCTCTGGAGAACGCTTATGGGGCCTATCCCCCCTCTTGTCTCTGTCCTTTCCTTTGGCAAACCCTTCAACAGGTCTAGTGGGAGGGTGAGTCCCAGCCTGAGGGGGAGGTTGAGCAACTGTTGGAGGAGTCGAGGCCAATGAACCTTTTGCAACCAGTTTGGCCTTCCTTTCTTTCAAGGCCTTGGGGTTAAATCCAGAGCACACACTGCACTAAATAGAGAGACGGGGAACACCCAGGCAAACAATGAATAGAGTGTGACCATCAGCCGGGGAAAGCTTATGGCCACACTGTGCATTTCTTGAAGGTAGGTTTTGGCTGATAAGCCATAATACAAATACTCACAGCCAACCTACTTAAGACTGACACTCTAAACACACACACCTAAGAGGTAGGGAGGGCCTGTACTAGACTACCTTACAACAAACTTTTTTTTTTTTTTAATAACCGACGAACAGCGACTGGGGGAGGAAAGGGAAACTAGATGACCACACACTCACTACCGGAGAAAAACAACCAAAAAGTCACTTACTAAACAACCCGACACTTGGTGCTATAGAGATCACGATGCTGATGCACGAAGTGGCAAACAAGATCTGGGGGAAGGTAGGAGATGGTGATGGGTTATGGGTAAGGGGGAGGAGTTCAGAGCAGATGCAAGAAAAGTTGCCAGCTCGGATCCGATATGGATCCAAATACCCAAAGGTTGCAGATAAAATTAAGTTAATTACTTCAGATCATACGCTTCCCGTATCTGTCCATCGTACGGGACTCCTTGTTCGGTGGATGGACAGAAAAAGTTTCTGCCAATTCCTTCTTTGTGGCTGCTGCAACCACCATAGCATCAACTGGCACGCCCTTAGTCAGGAAAGGTTTGTCAATTGGTCCATTGATAAACTTACTGGGCCTCTACAAAACTGGTTCCATAGATTCTGGGGAGCTCTACACCTTTTGACTTACTACACCTAGCAGCGGGTTTAAGGGTGGAGACACCCAAGAGGTGGGGGGTCGGGAACCGAATGCATTCAGGTACACAAACTCGTCTTTAGAAGGGGAAAGGGATTTTCAACCACCCCTCTGCTTGAGGATTTCCAGGATGTCTGAAAAAGAGACCTCCTCAGAGAAGGACCATGGGGACCCTTCTGAGTCCTCCAAGTCCGTGTCCAATGCCACAGACTCAGGGGAGTACAAATGCTTCCTCTTGCAAGGCCTCTTCCGAGGGACCTTCTCCGAGGGTGCTATGGAGAGGTTTTGGAAGGTGGGGTTGCCTGAAAGGGTGTTCTGGGGCATTGGCTCCCTATGCTTGGGAAGAAGAGGTGGTTCGGAGGTAGACACAGGCCTGGAAGGGGAAGGAGCAACTGGCGCCGAGGGTGGAGCTTTCCGAGAGCACAGCACACTCATCACCTGAAAGGCACCATGATCCCGGCCCAATAGAGTCTCCAGCTATGAAAAGCCAGGAGATCTCCCCGAAACCAATGGTGATGGCCCCGAGGCTGATGTAGATGCCAAACTCACCTGTACAGAGGCTCCGAGCAGGAGAGAAGGATCCAACAATAGTCCGATCTCACTCTCCCCTGGAGACGAGGGAGTGTCGGCCCCTTGATCCCTCGAGAGAAGGTGGTATCGATGGGATTGGAGCAGATGTCAGACCCAAAAGACCCGTGGTCTTCAGATCAGATGGTTCCACCACAATGACCTTCATGCACTCCACCTCCGAACTCAGGTGAGTCAAAGGAGGAATCGACGACAAAGTAGGTTGGACAGTCGGCTCCACTTTCATATGGGCTGGGCTCGACAAAATTTTAGCCAAGGCCGGTGTCCTGAGTAGCCTCTCCACAGTCATCCGAAAGGCTCCTGGATGATTGAGAGGAATGAGTGGACGATCAGTGACTGCCCACCATAGACGGAGAAGTGGAGACTGTGGTACGGAATGCACCAGTCCCAAGTAGGGAGACTGTTTTTTTTGTATGGCTCCTAGATGGTTCCGGAGACACTGATGGAACCAAAGGAGATAAAGCCTTGTCGGATCAGACCGATATTGGATCAGATGAACTTGAAGGTTTGTCTTTAGCCTTCAAGGGTTCAGAGCCTAGAGCCGACAAAGATGCCAACTTGGAGGGTTTGTCAGACTTTCCTGCCAGATTCCTTCAATGCCTCAAAAGGCCCTTTCAATAATTTTAATAACAAAATTAGCTTGTTCTTGCACTCCTGCAGGACTCTAGAGCTAAAATCATGACAAATGGAACAAGAATCCTGCAGGTAAACAGCTCCCAAACAGTATACGCAGCTAGTATGCCCATCAGTTTGACACCCCTTTTGGGTGCAGGAATCACACTTCTTGAATCCAGAAGGCTTGGATTCCTTCGTAGCTTCCTTAGACATATTTACCACAAAATACAACAACAACAAGGTACTACAACAGACCGCTAATAGTAGAAAAATGAAAAACACTCAGCCAAAAAACAGACAACAAAGACTTTTTTTTTTTTGGAAAGGGAGAGTAGCAGGAGGAGGATAGTCTAAGTCAAATGACAACTCCTCCAACCGAAGAGATGCTTCTAACTTAACGGCTAGCTCCTTAGACCAACAGTAGAGAAGGGGAATAAGGCAAAGCCCTCTAACGAAAACGGGCTGAAAGTGTAGGATGAACCTTCTAACTTAAACAGATTTGCAAGTTAGAAAAGATAAGAACAAGTAGGTCTGCAAGGTAAAGAAACGATGGCCTCAACAATAAATAGCAACTAAGAAGGCAGTACATAGAGGGATAGACAAACACCAGATTCTACTGACCTAAAGAGATAATTATGTTACCAAATAAAGTACAGTTGTGTACACTTACCATAAATGTAGATGTTAGAGTGTATTCACTGTTGCAGTCATCACATTTGAGTTACCTTGCCATGCCAGGGGTAGCCCTAAGTCGGCCCGAATACCAGAGGCTTAGTATTTCTGTGTCAGTTGCTGTCACTCCAGGACTGACATCAGGTTGTCAGTGATGTAAAATCAGGCAGACAACGCAATTACATTAGTTTCTCTTGCTCTGTCAGGAGCCCCCAAATAGGGACCTAGGTTATGGTGGAAGAACACCACCACAGTAGAAAGTAAATACCAAAAATTCCCTGTAAGGAGAGAGAGAGAGAGAGAGAGAGAGAGAGACAAGGGGGATGGAGGGAGGAAAACCAGGACTGCAACAGTGAATACACTCGAACATCTACATTTATGGTAAGTGTACACAAAGTACAGTTGTGTACACTTACCATAAATGTAGATGTTCGAGTGTATTCACTGTTGCAGTCATTACATTTGGGTAATCCTGCTGGCAGGTTCCCCTCAGTCGGCCAGAATTCCAAAGTCTTGGGTCCTGCGTCGGTTGCTGTTGCCCCTTCCCTGACGTCAGGGGTATAAAAGATGCAGCAGACATCATTTTCTTTAGTTTTTCTTGCCACAGATGTCAGGTGCCCCCAATGGGTAGCGAGAATTATATATATTTATATATAAAAACACATGCACCAATATAAACTTTACCTTCGTCTACAAGCAAATACACCACATAGGTTGTATAAATCAGAGAAGGAAAGAAGTTCCAGCAGAAATAAGGGGGATGGTGGGTGGGTACCCTGGACTGCAACAGTGAATACACTCGAACATCTACATTTATGGTAAGTGTACACAACTGTACTATGTTCTTCATGTTTCACTGTTGCAGTCATTACATTTGGGTATAGTCCCAAAGCTATGGTTGGGAAGCTGGAGCTAAACAGCATTAGGAGCGGCTATGAGGCCCTGCAGGACTGCAGTGGCAAAGCCTGCCATGGATTTAGAGTATAGTAGCAGATTATAATGCTTTGTAAAAGTGTGCACTGAACTCCAAGTAGCAGCTTCTAAAATGTCTTTGGTTGGAACTCCCTTGTGAAAGGCTGCTGAAGTGGTTGCAGCTCTGGTTGAATGTGGCCTAATGCCCTTAGGCACTGGCTTGCCATGCTGTAAATAGCAGAAATGAATGCAGTGGCCTATCCGCTTTGAAATAGTCTGCTTGGAGATGGCCTTTCCTTGTGATCCTGGAGCATATGCCACTAGCAATTGCTCCGTCTTCCTGAAAACTTTGGTTCTGTCCAAATAGAATCTAAGCTGTCTGTGTACGTCCAAAGAATGCAGAATTCTCTCCCCTTGTTCTGTGGTTTTCGATAAAAAGTTGGCAAATGAATAGTTTGGTTAAGGGCTACACTGGACACCACCTTAGCCATAAATGTTGGGTTTGTCCTCAGAGACACCCTGTCTGGATAAAAAATAAAAGGTTCCACAGCCATGAGTGCCTGTAGCTCTGATACTCATCTTGCAGAAGTTATTGCTAGGAGCAGAGCTGTTTTCCAAGATAAAAATGTTATATCAGCAGTAGCAGCTGGCTCAAAAGGAGGCAGGGTGGGTTTTTACAAGACATAGTTGAGGTCCCATGCAGATATTGGTGATCTCCTTGGAGGCCTTAAGTTTTTGGCTACTCTGAGGTACTGACTTAATAAAGGATGAGAAAAGATTGGTGGCTCTGTGTTGTAATGTAATGAGCCGAAATGGCAGAGGCGTGAATTTTAATTGATGAAAAATATAGGCCTTTGTCCAGCATCTCAGTTAAGTATTGCAAAATCTGAGGAATATTTGGCACAGCAGTATCAGTTCCTTGTGTCTGGTTCCAAGCACAGAATCTCTTCCATTTTCTAGCATAAGATTTTCTAGTACTAGGCCTTCTGGCTTCTAAAATGATATCCATCACAGCTTTACTGAGAGGTGTGCTTTGTATATGCCTACATTATCTGCCATGCTGCCAGGTTTAGAGTCCTGAGTTGGCTGTGCAGGATCTGATTTGTTTTCTTGGGACAGTAGATATGGAATTTGAGGTAAGGTCCAGGCTGGGCATTGAGACAAGTTCCTTAAGATCGGATACCAGTACTGGCGGGGCCAGTCTGGGGCAATCAGTATCATCTTTGTCTTCTCCTGTCTGACCTTTAGGGGTACCTTGGGGAGGAGAGGCAGTGGAGGAAAGGCATATACTGATAGGTTTTTCCAGCTGAAGGGGCATCCACTTTCCATGCTTGTCTGTGATAAGTTCCTCTGTAGAATCTTTTTAGTTGGTAGTTGTGAGGGGAGGCAAATAGATCTATGTCCGGGCATCCCCATTTCCTTATCATCATGCTGAAGACGTGTGGATCCAGCTGCCGCTCGTGGGGATCCATGAGGTTTCTGCTTAGTTAGTCTGCCAGAGTATTTTCCTTTCCTGGCAGGAATTGAGCCTGCAGATGAACTTGGTAATTCAATGCTGTGTCCCACAAAGTCATGGCTAGTCTGCAAAGGGGGTAAAAATGTTGGTCCCCCCTGCTTGTTTATATACCACATGACCGTGGTGTTGTCCGTCTTTATCAGTAGTTGTCCCAGATGAAGCAGGTCCTTGAAGGCCGTCAGGACAGTTTGAACAGCTAGCATCTCTTTTTGATTGATATGTAGATGCATTTGGTTTGTGGGCCATGTGTGTCCCTTGTTCTGGTATCAAGCATTCAGCCACCATCAAAACTTCTGTTACAGGCAGGGAATGAGAGTAATCATTGTTTCCAGGCTGTGGCAATGTTGAGTCCAAACACTTTTTAGGTACCATTGAAGTTTCCTCATATGCAGTCTTGCATATGGAATTAGTAGGATGCAGGACGCCATGAAGCCCAAAGCCTGCAGAATTTTTCTTGCAGATAACTGGGCCTTTGTTGCCAAAATTTTGAAATAGCTAGTCAGTTGCCTTTGTTTGTCTGGCGTGAGATAAGCCATCTGGGCAGTTGTATTTAAGCTTGCACCCAGAAATATTATCTCTTGAGAGGGTACTAGTTTTGATTTATTTTCGTTGACTGTGTACCCTAGGCATGTTAGAAGTCTTTTCACAAAGGCCAGATGCTGTAGAAGAATGTCCTTGTTCTCTGCTTGAATTAGGCAGTCGTCCAAGTAAGGATATATTTGTATGCCTCTGTCTGCAGAATGCAATTACTGGTGCCAGGCAGATTGTAAAGACCCTGGGAGCAGTAGATAAGCCAAAGGGCAGTGCAGAGAATTGGTAATGCATTGAGCCAGCCATGAATCTTGAGATATCTTCTGCATGATTGGGACATGCAGGTATGCCTCTTTTAGGTCTAAAGTCACCAGCCAAGCCTTTGTGCCCAGCATGGGCAGAAGCTGCTGCAAGGTCAACATTTTGAATTTTGGTATATCCAGGAATGTGTTTAGAATAGACAGGTCCAGTATTGGTCTCCAGGCTTTGTCCTTTCTGGGTACCAAGAACAGTTGAGTAAAATCCTTGTCCCTTCTCTTGCTCTGGTACTTGTTGAATGGCCCCCATGTCCATGAGGGATGAGACTTGTTTTTGTGCCTCTGCCCATTGATTTTTTGGCAGATCTGGCCAACCATTTGCCTTTGGCAGGGTATGGAAGTGGAACTTGTAGCCTTGTGACACTATGTTTAGAACCCACTTGTCCTGGGTTATAATGTGAGAAAAAGTGCTATTTTCCCCCCTAAAGGTGCTGCCAGGTGATAAGTGCTTGGTGCAGGCAGGGGGAAGTCATTGGGACTGTTTCCTGTAGGATTGTGATTTGTCTTCTCCACTTTTGGAAGTAGAAGCACCCCATTGCTTTGATCTGTATGAACCTTGCAGCCGGGATCTGCAAGGTGCATCTAATAATTTAACTTTGACATGATCAGGCAGATTTTGCTCCTTTAACCAAGCATGTCTCCTAATTACAGAACCCGTAACTGCGGCCCTGCAGGAGGCCTCCAGAGAATCAAAACCACATTGCAAAGTATGCTTTCCAACTTGTTCAGCTGCATGCAATACATCTTGCATTTCCTTGTTTTCTGCACATTCAGAGTTTAACAACATTTTCTGTTTAAGCAATGCCATGACATGTCGCTATTTGAGCATAAGAAACTGACAGTTTAAGGCCCTTATAGCCAAGGTAGCAGACGTGAAAACCTTTGTTCCCCATCTATCCAGTGCCCTAGAATCGCTGCCAGAGGGGGTAGGGTTTTTTGCAGCAGAAGCCTTAACCCCTTTGGGACCCTGTGAAATAGTTTCTGGGTCTGCAGCAGGGTTTTTGAAAAGAAATTTATGAGAGTCAGGAACCCTGTAATATCTGTCAGGCTTAACAGGAGCTGGAGTTAAGGAGTCAGGGGTCAGACTAGACTCTGAAAACACATCTACAATGTCCAACACAGGTGGAATGGCTAGAGGCCTGTGTTGAGGTAGTAAAAGGAAGTCCCTGAGCCTCTTTTTAGATTCTCAAAAATCTTGGCTCTCCCAGTGGAAGTGCTCCCTCATGGTGTGCAAGGTTTCCTCAAAAGAATAGTCCTCAGGAGGAGAAGCTGAAGGAATAGTTTCTTCAGCATCAGAATCCTCATAGGGGGGAAGAGAATATTCCTGATCAGAAGAAACAGAAACCTGATCTGAAAATTCATAGGCTGTCTCTTGGCTAGGCCTCTTATGAAGAGGAGGGGGATGGGAACCCCTGATAAGGTTACTCAAGTCTTCTGCCATTTTGAGCATCTGTTTTTTGGGCATGGAGGTCTGTCCATGTGGCTCTTGAGTTTGTTTCTTTGTCTTCGAAGGTGCTTTAGTCTTTGCCTTTGAAGCTGAAGTCGGTTTAATGTATAGATGTTTAGATATGAACACACCCTCAGAAGCTGGTGCCTGCTCAGCAGCTCCAGACCCAGCTGAAGGGATAGTGTCCGAGGCTCCAATACCTTGAGTTTCCAGCGGCATAGCCGACTCCACGTGGGAGTCGGTAGTGACCTTTGACTCTAAAGTAACGGGCGTCAGGGGCTGCGAAAGCACCTCACTGAGAACCGGCGACTGGCTTAGGAGAAGCTTCGTCATCGGTTTTGGGCCTCGGTTGTCTATCTTTTTCTTTGCGTTTTTTGTGAACTCCGGTAGTCGGATGGCTATCTGACAACATTTCTGGATAATTAAACCTGCGTCCAAAATAGTTTAATGCAAAATCATACAGATGCTTAATAGTGCGTAGGTTAAATCTAGCACAAAACCGACAACCTGAAACGTTATGGTCAGGGCCTAGGCAAGGAATACAGTAAGAATGAAAGTCCTTATGAGACATTTGCTTTCCACAAGAAATACAATTAACTTTTTCTGACATCGCTTTGGAGAAAGAAAAAAGCTTCCCCGACGTGGTACTTAGCTTTAATGAAGACTTCGGATCTGAAATTCGAACATGAAAATCTCAGGAGTCGGCCGACCGGCACTTGCGAACTGCTTCTGCTTCGGGCACCGCGCGGCAAGAAAGCCGAAAATGGCGTCGGCTGCATCATTTATACCCCTGACGACTTGACGTCAGGGAAGGGGCGACTGATGCAGGACCCAAGACTTTGGAATTCAGGCCGACTGAGGGCAACCTGCCAGCAGGATTACCCAAATGTGATGACTGCGACAGTGAAACACGAAGAACATCTGTACTATGTTCTTCGTGTTTCACTGTCGCAGTCATCACATTTGGGTTGATTCCCAAAGCTGAAGAAAAGGGTGGAGGCAGTCAAGAAGACTGGG
This sequence comes from Protopterus annectens, assembly GCF_019279795.1. Classification (NCBI taxonomy): domain Eukaryota; kingdom Metazoa; phylum Chordata; order Ceratodontiformes; family Protopteridae; genus Protopterus; species Protopterus annectens. Next base: position 118,370,456 of record NC_056744.1, on the reverse strand, counting down.
GGCTGGCTTGGATGCCCTGTAAGACTGTGGTGGCAAAGCCTGCCCTGGATTTGGAGAAAACAGGCAGATGGTAATGCTTGGTGAAGATATGAACAGATCTCCATGTTGCAGCCTCCAGGATGTTCCTGGTGGGGACCCCTCTGAGAAAAGCTGCAGAGGTGGAGGTTGCCTTGGTGGAATGTGCCCTGACCCCCTTTGGGGGGCAGTTTCCTGTGCTGTTTGTAGCAGAAATGGATGCAGTGTAATATACATTTGGAGATTGTTTGGATATGGCCTTGCCCTCTGCCCCTGCTGCGAAACTGACTAGCAATTGATCAGTTTTTCTAAAGGATTTAGTCCTGTCCAGATAGAATCTGAGCTATCTGTGCACATCCAGGGAGAGCAGAATCCTTTCCCCCTTGTTTTGCAGGTTAGGGAAAAAGGTGAACAAATGAATGGATTGGTTGAGAGAAACACTGGACATCACGTTAGGTATGAAGGATGGGTTGGTCCTGAGGGAGATCCTGTCAATATGGAAAATGATGAAGGGGCTCTACAGCCATGAGTGCTTGTAGCTCTGATATTCTTCTAGCTGAAGTGATGGCCAGAAGCAAGGTTGTTTTCCAAGAGACATTTGACTCTGCTGAAGTTGCAGGTTCAAAGGGGGAGAGTGAGCTTTTCCAACACAAAGTTAAGGTCCCAAGCTGGGGTAGGAGCTCTTCTTGGTGGCCATAAGTTGTTAGCCTCTCTTAGGAACTGGTTGATGATTGGGTGGGAGAAAAGAGGTGGCTCTGTGCTGTAATGAGCAGAGATGGCAGAGGCATAAGCTTTAATAGAAGAGAAGGATAGACCCCTGTGTAGTAGGTCTGTCAGGTAAATCCAGGATGAGAGTTAGGGAGGGCTGTGCCATTCCGGCTCCCTTAGCCTGGATCTAGGTGCAAAACCTTTTCCACTTGTCAGCATAGGATTTTTTAGTGCTGCGGCATCTGGCCTCACGTATAACATCACGGACTTATTGGCTTAGGCTGGCAGATTGAGGAGAGGTCAGGGAATAAGCCAGGCTGCCAGGTTGAGGGTCTGCAATTGGGGATGCATGAATTCTCTATTCCTCTGGATCAGGAGTGTTGGGATCGGCAGTTGGTACCATGGTGGTGTGGCCAGTCTGGGGCAATCATGACTGCCCTCGGTTTTTCCTCCCTTACTTTGAGTAGTATCCTTGAAATGAGTGCTAGAGGGGGAAATGCATAGACTGAGGGGTTTACCCACTGGAAGGATAGAGCATCCACTTTACGGGCCTTTTGAGATTGTTGACACCAAAGGCTTTTTAGGTACAATCGTAGTTTCCTCATATGCAGTCTGGCATATGGAATGAGTAGAATGCAGGGGGCCATGAACCCTAGAGCTTGCAGGATGTTCCTTGCGGATAACTGGGTTCTGGTGGCTAGTTGAGAGAAGTAGCCTGTCAGGTAGGCTCATTTTTCTGGAGTAAGGAATGCCATCTGGGATGCTGTTTCCAGGCTTGCTCCCAGGAATACAATTTTGTGTGTGGGGACTAGTTTTGATTTCTTTTCCTTGATAGTATACCCCAGGGAGGTCAGCAGGTCCTTTACAAAAGTCAGGTGCTGTAGCAACTTTTTCCGTCTGCCTGCCAGAATCAGGCAGTCGTCTAAGTATGGGTAAATTTGAATATTTCTTTGTCGGCAAAAAGCAATGGTGGGAGACAGACATATTGTGAAAACTCTGGGAGCAGTAGATAAGCCAAAAGGAAGCACAGAGAACTTAAAGTGCATAGATCCTGCCCTGAAACGTAGGTATTTCCTGCATGATTCCCTGACTGAGATGTGTAGGTAGGCCTCCTTTAGGTCTAGGGCGGCTAAACAAACATCCTTGGAAAGCATTGTTAGAAGCTGCTGAAGGATGAGCATTCTGAATTTTGGTATCACCAGAAAGGTGTTTAGAATGGATAGATAGAGGATGGGGCACCATATACTCTCTTTTCTGGGTACCAGGAAGAGTCTGGAGTAGAAACCTTGGCCTATCTGTTCTGCAGGAACAGGCTGTATTGCCCTCATGGAGAGCAGGGAAAGAACTTGCCTTTTGGCCTCTGCACACTGGTTTGGAGGAAGATCTGGGAACCCTTTTGGGGTTGGCAGAGTGTGGAAATAAAATATGCATCTCTGGGACACTATGTTAAGGACCCATTAGTCATTGGTAATGGTGGCCCAGTTGCTTGCATGGAAGGAGAGTTTTCCTCCTAGGGGCACAAGCAGGTGGGCAGAGGTAAGGGGTGGAAGTGTATAGTCACTGTTCTTACCTTAAGGGGGTGGCTTTGCAATCCCTGTTTTTGAAGAGGAGGAGCTCCATTGCTTAGCTCTCTGCATTCCCTATGGCTGTCTGGAGGGGTCTGCTTCCCCTGGGTTTGGGCTGAGCTGGCCTGGAGGGGGCAGGAAAGGACCAGTGCTTGGAGGGGCAATGCCTACTGAACCTCTGTGGCTGGACCTGTAAGAAGTCTAACTGCATAGATTTAGCTTTTTCTTCCATCTTTTTTAAGACCTCTTCTGCCTTGGTGCCAAATACGTTGTCTTTGGTTCAAGGGTGTGTCCAATAATTTGGATTTGACATGGCCTGGCAAGGTCTGTTTCTTAAGCCAAGTGTGCCTTCAAAGATCAGAATCAGTGACTGTTGCCCTGCAAGATGCTTCCAGGGCATCAAAAACCACACTGTAAGGTGTGCTTAGTTACCTGACTTGCAGAATGCATTAACTCTTGTAATTCTTTATTTTCTGCACAAGGAAAAGATATTTTTTGTTTGAGGAGTTCCATGGTATGTTGCTGATATCTCAGCATGTGGAACTGACAATTTAATGCTCTAATAGCAAGAGTAGCAGAGGTGTATACTTTTTTACCCCATCTGTCTAATGTTCGGGAATCACTATCTGAGGGGGTGGGATTCTTAGCTGAAGTTGCTTTGATTCCTTTAGGTCCTTGAGAGATGACCCTGGGGTCAGCAGTAGGATTTCTGAAAATAAATTTGTGAGAGTCAGGGACTCTAATACCCTGTCAGGTTTCCTGGGAGCAGGAGGAAGGGTTTCAGGAGTCAGAATGGATTCCAAAATCATCCACAACCTCCAGGACAGGAGGAATGACCAAGGGTCTGTACTGTGGTAGATCTAGGAATTCAGAGTCTCTCTTTTGATGGATAGTCCTGACATTCCCATTGGAAATGCTCCATTAAAGTATGTAGTGTTTCCCCAAATGAAAAATCATCTGGTGGAGAGGCAAAATGTATTCCTCTGCATCAGAATCTTCATAAGCAGAGAGGGGTTGCATATCTTCATATTCAGATGCATCAGAATCATCGGACTCCTGTTCAGATAAAACTACTGGGGACAAGTCTTTCTTTTGGAAGGGGTAGCCTGGCCTTCCCTAATAAGCATAAGGTCTTCCGCCATTTTAAGCATTTGATATTGAGGCAAGGAAGCAGGTGCCTCAGCTTGGGTTGGATTTTTTGGGTGTGGTTCATACCCTAGGCCTTAGAAACTTGGTAGTTTGTTTCACCAACAGCTACAATAGCTTTGGAGATGCACTATATAATAGTTCAGTGGCTAAAAAATGGAACGCTGTCCCCACTAGCATTCAAAACGCATCATCCAAAGCCTCCTTTAAAGACCTCATCAGGCAACATCTCAAGCAAAGTTGGCAGTGCCATGATTGCTCCCCAGGCAAGTGAAAGTAGATAAGGTACACATACTAAACCTAAAGTACTTTATAATAGTTTTCAATCTTACTCACAAACACTGGCTAATCTACAATGCATGTACTGCACCTGTGTACTATGTATGTATTCTACCCATGCTCCAAATTTCAGCTGTACACCACAAATCTATTAATTACCTTTATTTTTAAATTAATATTTTTTTGTTTGTTCTCTCTGCTATAACTGTTGATGTGCTGCATACCAATGTAAAAACATGTCTTTTGCAATTGGTGTGTATACTGATCATGTCTAAATAACAATGTATCTGTAATTTTTCTATGTGGAGTTTTTCTCCCCAGACCTCCGCTGAAAAAGGGCCTTTTCAGCTCAGACACCCCCGGTCAACAAATGTAAAATAAAAATCGTTTTAGAAAGAACTGAAGATGAGAAAGAAGTCATCGGTCTGTGTAGAGTATCGGTAGTGCAAAGTACTTCCTCGGAAGCCGGTGCCTGCTCAGCAGCTCCGGACTCATCCAAGGTAGAGACATCCGCAGGATCCTTAGTTGAGTCTTGCAGCATACTGGACTCCGAAAGGGTCTCAGTAGTGGCCTGCGACTCCACAGAAGCGAGCATCAGAGGCTGTGAAAGTGCCTGAGGATTGGAGAACTGATGACTAGCTTATAACAGAAGCGTCATCAGCAGTTTTGGACCTGTCTTTATCCTTATGTTTTTTCGGAAGATTGGTAGTCAGATGGCTTACCGAAGCCCTATCAGAATTCGAGGACAGAGCAAAAATATCTAGCTACAATAAGGGCCCAGCAAAGTACAGCTGTGTACACTTACCATAAATGTTGTTTAAATGTATTCACTGTTGCAGTCATTACATTTGGGTTATCTGCTTGCAGGTAGCCCTCAGCCGGCCTGATTATACAAAGCATGCAGCCAACGCCATTACATCAGTTTTTCTTGCCCCAGATTTCAGGTGCCCCCATAATGGGAAGCAATTATATACAAGGTTACACCTCCAACTATAAGCAAATACACCAGAAAGCTTAAATACAGTAAACACGAAGAGAGGTATAGCAAATAGAAGTCAGGGGGGGCTGGAGGGAGGGTAACCAGGACTGCAACAGTGAATACACTCAAACATCTACATTTATGGCAAGTGTACACAACTGTACTATGTTCTTCGTGTTTCACTGTTGCAGTCATTACATTTGAGTAGATTCCCAAAGCTAAGGAAAGGAGGAGGCAATTAGAGAGCATTAGGGACCAGCTATTAGGCCCTGCAAAACTGCAGTGGCAAAACCAGCTCTGGATTTAGAGAAAATAGGCAAGTGGTAAGGCTTGGTGAAGGTATGAACAGAACTCCAGGTAGCAGCTTCTAGGACGTCCCTGTTAGGAACACCTCTGAGAAAGGTTGTTGAAGTAGATGCAGCCCTGGTGTAATGTGATCTTATTCCTTGTGGGGTAGGTTTTCCATGGTGCTTATAGCAGAAATGAATGCAATGGCCTATCCATTTAGAAACAGTTTGCTTTGAAATGGCCTTCCCCTCTGCCCCTGCAGCAAAGGCAACTAGCAGCTGTTCAGTTTTTCTGAGAGGCTTAGTCCTGTCCAAATAAAATCTAAGTTGTCTGTGCACGTCCAGAGAATGCAGTATTCATTCTCCTTTGTTCTGTGGATTAGAAAAGAAGGTTGGCAAATGAATGGACTGATTAAGGGCCACAATGGATACCACGTTGGGCATAAAGGAAGGATTGGTCCTGAGGGACACCCTGTCTGAATGGATGATGTTGAAGTGCTCCACTGCCATTAGAGCCTGTAATTTGCACTCTTCTTTCTGAAGTGATGGCTAGAAGGAAGGCTGTTTTCCAAGAAAAGAATTTCAACTCTGCATTTGCAACTGGCTTAAAGGGAGGTTAGAGTGAGCTTTTCCAATACAAAGTTAAGGTCCCAGGCTGAAGTAGGGGCTCTCCTGGGTGGTCTTAAAATTTTGGCCTCTCTGAGGAATTGCTTCAGTAGGGGTGAAAGAAGAGCGGTGGCTCTGTATTATAAATGTGCTGAAATGGCAGAGGTATGCATTTTAATAGAATAGAAGGAAAGGCCCTTGTGAAACACCTCTGTTAAGTATTGAAGGATATGCGGTAAACTGGGCACTGTTGTGCCCATCCCCTGAGTTTGGCTCCAGGAACAGAATCTTTTCCACTTTTCAGCATAGGATTTTCTAGTACTAGGCCTCCTTGCCTCCAGAATGACACCCAGCACCTGCTTACTGAGGGGTGGTAATGGAGAGCTCAGGTAATTAGCCAGGCTGCAAGGTTCAGGGTTTGAAGCTGGGGGTGCAGAATCTGGCCCTCCTGCACGGACAGCAGGGCAGGGGTCTGAGACAGGTGCCATGGTTCCAGTAGTGACACACTGCGCAAGAGGGGGTACCAGTGTTGGCGTGGCCAGTCTGGTGCAATGAGTATTATCCTTGGTTTGTCCCATCTGAGCTTTAGTAGAACTTTGGAGAGGAGAGGCAGAGGGGGAAAGGCATAAACTAAGACGTTTTCCCAGGTGAAGGACAGGGCATCCACTTTCCAAGCTTGTCTGTGGGGAGACCTTGTCCAGAATTTGTCCAATTGGTGGTTCTGAGGGAAGGTAAACAGGTCAATCTCTGGGCTCCCCCATTTGTTTCTCAACATGTTGAATATCTTTGGTTCCAGGTTCCACTCGTGTGGGTCCATGAAATTTCTGCTTAGGTCATCTGCCAGTGAGTTTAGCTTGCCTGGCAGGAATTGAGCCTGTAGGTGCACTTGGCAGCTTAAGGCTGTGTTCCACAGAGCCATGGCTAGTCTGCAGAGGCGATACAAGTGGGTTCCTTCCTGCTTGTTTACGTACCACATAACACTAGTGTTGTCTGTTTCTACCAATAATTGTCGTGGAAGGATGTGGTCCTTGAAGGCTGTCAGAGCATTCGGTACAGCTAACAATTCTTTTTGATTGATATGCAGGTGCATTCGACTCTGGTTCCACTTGCCCGGAATGCACTGCCCTGCCAAGTGAGCCCCCCCATGCATAGTCTGATGAGTCTGTTAGGGTTTGGGCGGCAGGGGTAGAGTGAATGGCAGTCCCTTGTTGAGGTAGTAGGCCTCTGCCCACCAAAGAAATTCTGTCTTTATACAAGGGATGATAGTAATGACCGATTCCAGGTCCTGAGAATGGTCACATCATAGGCTTTTTAGATACCATTGTAGTTTCCGCATATAAAGCCTTGCATATGGATATAGTAGGATGCAAGAGGCCATGAACCCCAGAGCTTGCAGTATTTTCCTTGCAGTTAGCTGGGTCTTTGTGACCAGTAATTTGAAGTAGGATGTCAGATCAACTTGTTTCTCTGGCATGAGGTAGGCCATCTAGGAAGTTGTGTTCAAGCTTGCTCCCAGGAATACAATTTGTTGGCAGGGTACTACATGAGATTTCTTTTCGTTTATGGTGTAACCCAGTAAGGTTAACAGCTTCTTTACAAATGCCAGATTTAATAGTATGTCCTGGCTTTCTGCCTGAATTAGACAATCGTCGAGGTATGGGTATATTTGAAAATTTCTTTGCCTGCAAAATGCAATGACTGGAGCTAAGCATTTTGTGAATACCCTGAGCACAGTAGATAAGCTAAAGGGCAGTGCAGAGAACTGATAGTGCATGTAGCCTGCTCTGAAGTGTAGGTATTTTCTGCAAGAATCCCTTATTGGGATGTGCAGGTAAGCTTCCTTTAAATCCAATGTTGCCAACCAGGCATTTTTTCCTAACATGGGAAGCAGCTGATGAAGAGATAGCATTCTGAATTTTGGAATTACCAAAAAGGTGTTTAGGATAGATAGGTCCAGGACAGAATGACATGAGTTGTCTTTTCTGGGTACCAGGAAAAGTCTCGAGTAAAAACCTTGTCCCCATTCTTCTGCTGGGACAGGTTGAATAGCCCTGATACTTACAAGAGAGAACCTGCTGTTGAGCCTCTGCCCACTGATTTGGGGGTAGGTCTGGCCAACCTTTTGGGGTTGGTAAGGTGTGTTAGTGGAATCTGTATCCTTGGGAAACTATATTTAAAACCCATTTGTCTTGGGTAATGAGTTGCCAGTTTTTTGCATGCTGGGCGATCTTTCCCCTCTAAAGGTGAGGTCAGTTGAGCAGGGCTTGGAAGGTTTAAGGTTAAGTCATTGTGACAGTTTACCATAGGGGGGTGTCTTACTACTTCCAGCTTTGGAAGTAGGAGTCCCCACTGCTTAGGCCTGTGAGTACCTTGAGACTGTGGCCTAGGTGGTCTGCTGTTCCTAGATTTGGACTGAGAAGGCCTAGAAGAGACAGGAAAGGACCAATTCTTAGAAGGGCAATGCCTACTAAATCTGGGAGGCACAGTAAGAATGGAAGTCTCTGTGTGGTATTTGCTTTCCACAGACGAGACAATTAACTTTTTCTGACATCGGTTAGAGCAAGAAAAAAGGATCCCCCCAATGGGGTACTTCGCTTTAGAAGACTTCAACTTCAATTCGGAAATGAAAACTGAGGTAGCGGCCAGTCAGCAATCCTGCAAACTGCTTTTTCTTCGGCCTCCTCGGCAAGAAAGACTGATGTACTGGTGTCGGCTGCTTGATTTTATACCACTGATAACCTGACGTCAGTCCTGGAGCAACAGCAACCGACACAGAAATACTAAGCCTCTGGTATTCGGGCCCACTAAGGGCTACCCCTGGCAGGATAACCCAAATGTGATGATTGCAACAGTGAAACACGAAGAACATCAATATTTTACATAAAATAAGTAGAATAAACAGTATAACTTAGCCTGAGCCAGTCAGCAATCCTGAAGCTTTAAGTGGCAAATGAGATCTGGGTAACTCTCGCTAGGCATGTTGGGAATAGGGTCTAGCCTCGAGCCAGTGGAAGCTCTCGAGCTTTAGAATGCAGCCGAGTCAGAGCCAATCCAGGAAGAATGAAGGCAAAATAGGGATAACATATCAATAATTTGATCCATTTTCCTGACAGAAGGTTTATTCATGGTGTAATATCTTATTAACCTGCATTGTCCACTGTATGATGCTGCTGCTTTGCATTTTTGCAATTTATAAGACTGGGAGCTGAACAAATTGATAAGGGACATTGCTGAGAACTCTGAGCAATAACGAAGAACTTGTCTTTAAAGATACCATAA